>NC_069502.1:160460238-160755238 GCF_027579735.1 Bombina bombina
TTGGACATTTGTTTTACACATTGTATTGTATCACTGGTATTATCTGTAACATCCGGTTAGAATATCTAGGGAGTGAATTCAAGTAGCACCTGTTCTAATAAGCTACAGCTGATCCCATTAAGCCTACACAGGGGTATATATGTAAGAGACTCCAGTATATTCAATATCATTTGCCTGAGGAAAAAGCGTGGTTAGCGCTTAGAAACGCGTTGCAATTTTACTACAGATGTCATTGTAGATCTGTGTATTTTTTTAATTAAACTTTTTTATCGATACTGGAGTTCTCTGTTTTTTCATCAACCTGATATATTTGAAGTTCACCTCTCATCACGACAGTGCTTTTGGGCGGATTTGTGCACTAGGACACCATATTATTCCTAGTATGCTTCATTTGCACTATAGGGTGCAATACTTTCTGTGAGTATCCATTCGCAAGCTGCAACAGATATTCATCACTGGTTCCACATTGATTTGCACTAGGGGTCGCCCTCTTGTTTTCTCTCTTGATTTCCAGATTACAGATATCCTTTCTGCGTTTGGGAGGAGCAGCCCTCAGCAAAGTGCACAGTTAGCTGGGACACTGTGAAGTTCCCAGAACGTTCACCTAGGCATTATCTCTGCCTTCACACATTGTGAGTATGCTTACTTTTGCATTATTCCTTTTATAAAAATTGGCTACACTAGGAGGCGCCCTTTTTTTCTGCTCTGTTTCTTCACAGAGATACATTAGCGAGCCCTACAGGACTCCTGTTTTCAGATTTGTGTGACCTAAATACATTAATTTCACAGGACATCATTCCTTAATTTAACACTTCCTCACATTCTAAATCATACTTTTATCCAGTCCACAGTAGGAGGGAATCAATAGATATGTTTCAAATTTGATAGACGTTGAGTTAACCACACTACTCTCTTCTTTGGAAGAAACAAATGACACTCCATCCAAAAAATAAATAAACTTGACAAATAAAGAGCAGCTAGCCTTACAATTTTTGAGAGATAATAAAGACATAATAGTCACCTCAGCTGATAAAGGAGGAGTTGTAGTGGTTCTCAACACAACTAACTATAGAAAAGAGGTACTCACACAGCTTAATGATATCAATACATATTCAAAACTAACATACAACCCTATGAACAAATACAAAAAAGGAGCTTCACAACCTCTTAGACACAGCTTCAGAAGAAGGTTTCCTTACCAAAGATCAAGCAGACTACTGTTTGGTTGAGCATCCCACCGTCTCCACCTTCCGCATAGTACCCAAAATTCACAAGACCCTCATTAACCCACCAGGGAGGCCCATAGTGGCCAGTAGAGGGTCACTATGCAAGAGGGTGGGAGATTGGTTGGACAATGTACTTCAACCAATAGTGAAGTCTCTACCAGGCTTACATGCTCTTAAATTTATGCTGAAACATCATACGAGCTTTCCTGAAAGATTCATTGACTTTCTGGAAGAACTAACCCAGTTTTTGCTTACACACAACTAATTTGTCTTCGAGGTCCACTATTATTATTACAGAAATGGATTGGCTAGGGGGGGAAAAATTAACCCCTCCCAGATTAACACTAAACAACTAACAAAACAATATATAATTGAATTAATTACCCAAATTTGGAGAGCTCATCTTAGCCCAATGTTGGTTACCTGCTAGCAAAACATTAAATTCCTTTTGTTTATCCCATAATCTAAAATTAAAAGACAATTAAAAAACAATAAAAAAAATTAAAAGATAAAAAAATTAAGAAACAAATAACTAATTGCAACCCAATCAGAACATTAACATATACTACTACCAATACTATTAAATAAATAGTCTAGCAGCCAATTCCTAATATTCTTAAAACTTCTAATATTCTAGAAATTTCCCATAATCACCATAACACTCACAATCCCTAAATACCTAACATCTGTAAAATACCTAAATTTCTTAAAACTTCTCAAAAATTCTAAAATGCCTAAAAATTGGCAACTCAAAATCAATTACTTAAGTGTGCCTATATTGATCTTTGACATCTCTCTGGATACTATAAGATTGTAAATATCAAACACACACAGCAACTCAATTATTCCAACCACATCTTAGAATCTCTTTTATATGCTTTATTTTAATTTTATACTTATCTTTACCCATCCACCTATCACTCTCTTTTTGAGAACTTTAATTAAATACTCAGCAGACTAAGATATGGATTAGTATAGTAAGGAACAATTAGCAAAAAATAACCCTAGCAGAAATTTACATTGCTAGCATATATGAGTAGACAGTAGTCCTCCCTCTCTTTTACAAATAATATAGAGGAATTATATATGAATTATAAACTATAGGGGCTTATAGCATCAAACCTTTCCCCTCTTTCCTTACATTACTTAGTTCCACCTTAATAATATTAGACACCAATAATAACATCTTTACCAACAGGCACTCATACTTTATATGAAAGAATAATAGTTTTAGGCCAATAACCAACTACCTACGTTAACCTCTAGAATGAGTGCAAGTCATATCTACACTATATATACTAGCAGTAGTCTGAAGGATTAGATTAGTTACTTGCATTTTATGTTATATATTGTTATTTTCATTTCCTAATTTTATCTTAATTTTCATAATTTTTTTGTTCTTTTTATAACCATGAATGTGTATACTGTATATAAAAAAAAACTTTTTGTCTAATATATGTTAGATTAATATCATCTGTCAATAGCCCCCTCACCTGTTCTGGATCTTAGCAGTTTGTGAAAACAACAGATTCACAGATACTAACAATTTCTACCTGTTTTTAACTAATACACTATGCTTTAAACACACATTGCCCAGTTATTCCGGGCACTTAGAGGTTAATCCCCAATAGCAAAGCACACACCCCTTTAGTAATTGGTTCCACTCACCTATATAATGATCCAGGGCAAGAGAGGCCATTATCTCTGATGAAGCGCATGTACGCATGAGCAAAACATATCAGATAAGGAGTTTACCTTTTGTACACCTAAGCCTGTATCCAATAAACTAATAGATATACTATGAGACCCAGCGTTTTCTTTCCTCACCTCATATATTTAGTTGGGTTATGCAAAGACTAATGGTGCACTTTGGGATCCCTCTTGCGTTGCCCTGACTTTATAGGTAAATTAGGTTACTTTTCAATGAGTTGTAGGGGGATTTCCAGATTTTCTAGATTTTCTTGAAAGACTCAGGTGGGGTCCAGATTTGCATGCCATTACCAGTGCTTGATTAAAGGGACAATGTGCACCAATTTTAATACAATTGCATGTAATAAACAGTACTATAAAGAAGAATATGCAAATATATTTTTCTAAAAATCCAGTATAAACCCTGTTAAAAACATACTTAGAAACTCCCAGTTTAGCACTGTTGGTAAGGTTAGGCTGCGACACCCAGTGAAAAAGGCTGGGAAAGCAGAAAGAGCAGACTATGAAATGATGCTTGCAAGTGTAGAGATGAAATACAGCTTTTTAGGTGCCTCCTGGCAGGTTTTAGTCGGTGAACTCAAAAAGGCTGCATAGTGGGAAGTTTATTTTATATAAATAAATGACACTAAGACCATATGACATGTAAAAGAAAAAAAATATTGTCTTATAAAACCCATTGAAATGTTATAATAGGATTTTTTGTAAATATGTGGGTTCTACGTCACATTAAATATAATCTGAGTGACAATATTCCCCTTATTCTATTTCTAAGTTACAAACGAGAATTCACTTTCCAAAAATATCTCAAAAGTTTTCTGTAATCAATAGTGCATTTGTTAATTAGCAACAGATGTGAAAGTAATGTGTAGCTTTTGAAATGTTTCAGAACTCAGAAATCTGAAAAAGGAATAAACCAAGCTAATAAATGTAGATTGTTTTTGTAAGCCACTAAATCATTTCCTGCAGTGTGGAATTTCCGTAAAAAAAAAAAAAAATTGAATGTTTAAGGATACTTAAAGGGACATGAATCCTAAATATTTTCTTTAATCTTCAGATAGAATGTAACATTTTAAAAAATTCCAATTTATTGATATTTATTTATTTATAAAATATTTTACCAGGAAGGATACAGTGAGATTTCTCTCGTTTTCAAGTATGTCCTGGGTCCACAAAACATTGCATTGATACAATAGGGTACAATAAAATACAAAAACAATAATAATACACAATATATGCAAAAAAATTAACAAAGAACAGGTAGGAAATATTTAATCAACCATGACAGGTGCATTTTGTTTTGAGATATGTAGAGAGGGATCTCTTAAAGGATATTAGGCTTGGGGAAGGTTTGAAAGTGTGCGGGAGGTCATTCCATAATTGTGGTGCTCTGTAGGAAAAGGAGGATTGAGCTGCTTTCTTTTTTTATTGAGGCAAGCTAAATAATGTGCTGGTATTGTATCGGAGGTTATAGGAGATGGGAACACCCTAGGAGAGCATCCTGCTCAGGTAGGGTGGGAGCTTCCCAGAAAGGCTCTTAAACACAAGGCAGGAAAGATGGAGGGAGCGTCTGGATTCCAGTGACAGCCAGTTTAGTTCTTTTAGCATGTCACAATGTTGGGTCCTGTAGTTACATTTTAGCACAAAGCGGCAGAATGAGTTATACAATGTATTAAGTTTATTAAGGTGAATTTGCGGTGCAGGTGCATAAACTACGTCCCCGTAATCCATGATAGGCATCAGCATTTGCTGTACAATCTTTTCCTTTACTGTAGGGCTGAAGCAGGATATGTTTCTGTACAGGGCACCTAGTTTTGGATAAAGTTTAGATGCATGTTTTTCTATGTGGAGGCGAAAAGATAGATTGGGGTCTAACAACATACCCAAGTATTTGAAAGAGTGGACTGTGGTCAGCGTGCAATTGGATTTTGTTTTGATGCGTAGATGGGAATTTTGTAATTTGTGTAATTTAGGTCCCGTTCCAAACATCATTGTGACAGTATTGTCAGTGTTTAGGAAGAGTTTGTTTTTTGAGATCCACTTTTCTACCTCTGTGAATTGGTCTTGGAGCACTGCTTCAAGCTGCGGCAGATCAGAATTGTTTGCATAGTTTAATGTGTCGTCTGCGTACATGTGTACAGTTGAGGATTTGCAGACATTAGACAGATCATTTATAAATAATGTGAATAGTAGGGGGAACCTTGGGGGAACCTTGGGGAACACCACAACATGTGACTGGGAGAGGGAGGGAGTCGCTGTCAGAAATGGAGACATGTTGTGATCGATCCGATACATATGATTGAAACCAGGTTAGCGGACGATCACCAGTACCTGAGTTTTTTAGTTTGAGCAGTAGTATGTCATGGTCTACTGTGTCAAAGGCCTTTGCAAAATCAAGGAAAATAGCTCCAGTTAGGTCTCCTTGTTCCATGCCAGTTTGGATATCGTTGCAAACTTTTAGGAGGGCAGTTGTAGTGGAGTGATTTGGGCGAAAACCTGATTGATCAGGGGTCAGATAGCTAGATTGTTGGTAATACTCAAATAGTTGCGTATGGACGCATTTTTCTAAGATTTTTGACAATACTGGGAGCAAAGATATAGGACGATAATTAGAAACCAAGGTTAACTCCTCACTTTTATGGATAGGCACTACTCTTGCCGTTTTCCAAAGTTTGGGTATGTATCCGGACACCAAGGATTCGTTAATTAGGGTTATAACGGGTTGAGCAATTGCCGGCACACTGAGCTTCAACAGCATTGCTGGGATTTGATCAGGTCCAGACTGGTTTTTCATGCTTAGATTATTAAGGTGTTTCTTAACGACATTGATGGGTACAGGTCTAAAATTTAACTTCTCTATATTGGGTCTTTGCTGATTTAGTGGGGCCTGATACACATTTGTAGTTTCAGGATGTGTGTCATTTATTATTTTATCAATCAGGGTGGTGGAGCATCCGACAAAATAACTATTAAAGGCATTTGCTACTTCTAAGGGGAGTTGCAGGGTTTGGTTGTACACATTGACAGTGGGGGGTTGGGAGTGGATTGGTGGATTTTGTAAGTTGTTTATGAGTTTCCAAAACTTTCTAGGGTATGATATGTTATTGTTCAGATTTTCACAGAAATATTGGGCCTTGGACAATTTTGTTTGTTTAGTGCATATATTTCGCCATTGTCTATATACACAGTGATCGTTCATAGAGCCTGTATGCTTGAACTTTGACCACAATGAATCCCGAAACTGGTACATTTGAATGAGGTCAGCTGTGATCCAATTTAAGTGTGCTCCTTTTACTCTCACCTTACGCAGCGGGGCATGCAAATTCCAAACTTGTAGGAGTTCAGACTGAAAGAATTCAATTGCAGAATCTAGATCTGGGATTAGGTTTAATCTGTGCTAGGGGAGGTTCTTGATGTCATTTAGAAATGATTGAAGATTACATTTTTTAAAAGACCTGGTGATTTTAACCTTGGGAGAGGATTTAGTTACCTTTATTTTGCGCATGCAGTACACTAGGCAGTGGTCACTGAAATTGTTAGGGAGAACACCTGCCTCCTGGATTCGGTCGGGAGAAGAGGAGAGAATCCAGTCAAGCAGGGTGTGATTATGGTTTTTGATGTTTATGCGAGTTGGGGAGGAGATTAATTGCGTTAACTGCAAAGATTTAAACAGCGAGCAAAAACTATTATTTTTTGGATTCAGCCAATCAATATTAAAATCTCCAAAAACCAAAATTTAACTTTTTGGGTTTTGAGCTATGATTTCACTAATGAGATGTGCTATGTCAGAAAGGGAATGTACAGGGGAGCTAGGTGGGCGGTAGATTCCTGCAACAATTATTGATTTACCGCATGGGATCTCAATTGTGCCAGAAAGGAAATCAAAGGTGGCAGGAGAGCTAGATTTTTGTAAGGGGGTGTACTTTGTGGAATTGTCAACATAAATTACAATGCTGCCTCCTCTCTTTGCTCTATCATTTCTATGGCATGAATACCCATGTATTGCAATGGCAAAGTCAGGTATTTCTTTTGTTAAGTGTATCCAGTCCACGGATCATCCATTACTTGTGGGATATTCTCCTTCCCAACAGGAAGTTGCAAGAGGATCACCCACAGCAGAGCTGCTATATAGCTCCTCCCCTCACTGCCATATCCAGTCATTCTCTTGCAACTCTCAACTAAGATGGAGGTCGTAAGAGGACTGTGGTGTTTTATACTTAGTTTATTTCTTCAATCAAAAGTTTGTTATTTTTAAATGGTACCGGAGTGTACTGTTTATCTCAGGCAGTATTTAGAAGAAGAATCTGCCTGCGTTTTCTATGATCTTAGCAGAAGTAACTAAGATCCTTTGCTGTTCTGACATATTCTGAGGAGTGAGGTAACTTCAGAGGGGGAATAGTGTGCAGGTTTTCCTGTAATAAGGTATGTGCAGTTAAAATATTTTTCTAGGGATGGAATTTGCTAGAAAATGCTGCTGATACCGAAGTAATGTAAGTAAAGCCTTAAATGCAGTGATAGCGACTGGTATCAGGCTTATTAATAGAGATACATACTCTTATAAAAGTGTATTTTAAAACGTTTGCTGGCATGTTTAATCGTTTTTTACATATGTTTGGTGATAAAACTTATTGGGGCCTAGTTTTTTCCACATGGCTGGCTTGAATTTTGCCTAGAAACAGTTCCCTGAGGCTTCCCACTGTTGTAATATGAGTGGGAGGGGCCTATTTTGGCGTTTTTTTTGCACAGCAAAAATTACAGACACAGACATCAAGCTTCTTCCTGCATGATCCAGGACTTCTCTGAAGGGCTCAAAAGGCTTCAAAAGTCGTATTGAGGGAGGTAAAAAGCCACAGTAGAGCTGTGGCAGTTGTGACTGTTTAAAAAACGTTTTTGTCATTTGTTATTCCGTTTTTGGTATTAAGGGGTTAATCATCCATTTGCAAGTGGGTGCAATGCTCTGCTAACTTATTACATACACCGTAAAAATTTTGTTAGTGTAACTGCATTTTTTCACTGTTATTTCAAAATTTGGGAAAATTTGTGTGTCTTAAAGGCGCAGTAATGTTTTTTATATTGCTTGTAAACTTGTTTTAAAGTGTTTTCCAAGCTTGCTAGTCTCATTGCTAGTCTGTTTAAACATGTCTGACACAGAGGAACCTACTTGTTCATTATGTTTGAAAACCATGGTGGTGCCCCATAGGAGAATGTGTACAAATAAAAAAAAGGATATGGGGTTTATATTAAACCTATCTCAAAACACTGTAGGTAATACTTTCATAAATGACAAAAGTCAATATATGGCGTAAAACTGAAACATAGAAACATAGAAACATAGATATTGACGGCAGATAAGAGCCATAGGCCCAGCAAGTCTGCCCCACCTTACCTAACAGTATAAACTTATCTAGTTCGTAGGATAGCCCTATGCTTGTCCCATGCATTTTTAAAGTCCCCCACAGTGTTTGTTGCTACTACCTCTTGAGGAAGTTTATTCCATAAATCAATCACTCTTTCTGTAAAGAAGTGCTTCCTCAAATTACTCCTGAATCTACTACCCTTTAGCTTGAGCTCATGACCCCTTGTTCTTGAATTTTCCATTTTATGTAAAATACCCACAGCCTCAGTTTTACTAAACCCTTTAATGTACTTGAAAGTTGCTATCATATCACCTCTTTCCCTTCTCTCCTCTAAGCTATACATATTTAGGTCATTGAGCCTATCCTGGTAAGTTTTATTTTTTAGACCATGTACCATTTTGGTAGCCCTCCTTTGCACAGATTCAAGTTTGTTAATATCCTTCTGAAGATATGGCCTCCAGAACTGCACACAATACTCAAGATGAGGCCTAACTAATGATCTATAAAGTGGCATAAGAACCTTACTATTTCTGCTGCAAATACCTCTACCAATACATCCAAGCATTCTGCTAGCCTTACTCGCTGCCTTACTACATTGTTTACTAAGTTTTAAATCATCTGAAATAATGAGTCTCACTCTTGCCACCTATCAGCGATCCACATCCCAGGCGTAGAGAACTGGGAGGCGGATTTTCTAAGTCATCAGACTTTTCATCCGGGGGAGTGGGAACTCCATCCGGAGGTGTTTGCTCAACTGGTCCATCGTTGGGGCAAACCAGAACTGGATCTCATGGCGTCTTGCCAGAACGCCAAGCTTCCTTGTTACGGATCCAGGTCCAGGGACCCGGGAGCAACGCTGATAGATGCTCTAGCAGCTCCTTGGTTCTTCAACCTGGCCTATGTGTTTCCACCGTTTCCTCTGCTCCCTCGACTGATTGCCAAAATCAAACAGGAGAGAGCATCAGTGATTCTGATAGCGCCTGCGTGGCCATGCAGGACCTGGTATGCAGACCTAGTGGACATGTCATCTCTTCCACCATGGACTCTGCCTCTGAGGCAGGACCTTCTAATACAAGGTCCTTTCAATCATCCAAATCTAATTTCTCTGAGACTGACTGCATGGAGATTGAATGCTTGATTCTATCAAGGCGTGGCTTCTCCGAGTCAGTCATTGATACCTTAATACAGGCTCGGAAGCCTGTCACCAGGAAAATCTACCATAAGATATGGCGTAAATATCTTTATTGGTGTGAATCCAAGATTTACTCATGGAGTAAGGTTAGGATTCCTAGGATATTGTCCTTTCTCCAAGAGGGTTTGGACAAAGGCTTATCAGCTAGTTCTTTAAAAGGACAAATCTCTGCTATGTCTATTCTTTTGCACAAGCGTCTGGCAGAAGTTCCAGACGTCCAGGCATTTTGTCAGGCTTTGGTTAGGATTAAGCCTGTGTTTAAAACTGTTGCTCCCCCGTGGAGCTTAAACTTGGTTCTTAAAGTTCTACAGGGAGTTCCGTTTGAACCCCTTCATTCCATTGATATTAAACTTTTATCTTGGAAAGTTCTGTTTTTGATGGCTATTTCCTCGGCTCGAAGAGTCTCTGAGTTTTCTGCCCTACATTGTGATTCTCCTTATCTGATTTTTCATTCAGACAAGGTAGGTCTGCGTACCAAACCTGGGTTTTTACCTAAGGTGGTTTCTAACAGGAATATCAATCAAGAGATTGTTGTTCCATCATTGTGTCCAAATACTTCTTCAAAGAAGGAACGTCTTTTGCATAATCTGGAGGTAGTCCGTGCCTTGAAGTTTTACTTACAGGCTACTAAAGATTTCCGTCAAACATCTGCCCTGTTTGTCGTTTACTCTGGACAGAGGAGAGGTCAAAAAGCTTTGGCAACCTCTCTCTCCTTTTGGCTTCGGAGCATAATACGCTTAGCCTATGAGACTGCTGGACAGCAGCCCCCTGAAAGGATTACAGCTCATTCTACTAGAGCTGTGGCTTCCACCTGGGCCTTTAAAAATGAGGCCTCTGTTGAACAGATTTGCAAGGCTGCGACTTGGTCTTCGCTTCACACCTTTTCAAAATTTTAGAAATTTGACACTTTTGCTTCTTTGGAGGCTGTTTTTGGGAGAAAGGTTCTACAGGCAGTGGTTCCTTCCATTTAAGTTCCTGCCTTGTCCCTCCCATCATCCGTGTACTTTAGCTTTGGTATTGGTATCCCACAAGTAATGGATGATCCGTGGACTGGATACACTTAACAAGAGAAAACATAATTTATGCTTACCTGATAAATTTATTTCTCTTGTAGTGTATCCAGTCCGCGGCCCACCCTGTCCTTTTAAGGCAGGTCTAAATTTTAATTAAACTACAGTCACCACTGCACCCTATGGTTTCTCCTATCTCGTCTTGTTTCGGTCGAATGACTGGATATGGCAGTGAGGGGAGGAGCTATATAGCAGCTCTGCTGTGGGTGATCCTCTTGCAACTTCCTGTTGGGAAGGAGAATATCCCACAAGTAATGGATGATCCGTGGACTGGATACACTACAAGAGAAATAAATTTATCAGGTAAGCATAAATTATGTTTTTTGTGGCTAGCCACGATTCAGAGATCACAATGATTTTGGGCTTGTATTGTAAACACCAAGCTTGCAGTGCATCAATTTTTGGTAGTAAGCTGTGGATATTACAGTGCAAAAAGAGGCCTTTTTTAGCTGGAAGGCTAGGAATGGAATTTGTTAGGGGACCAGGGTTAGACTCTACATAATTTGGAAGGGCAAGTAACATAAGGAATAGGAATTTGGAAATCATTTTTGTTTGGCTATATAGTGAATGTGATACTTTATAATTTTGTGAGGTGGGGGTAGGAGGGTTATTTTTTATAACCCTCCACCAGCACTCAGCAGATAAGTTACAGCAACAGAGCAGGCCATGGTGTATGATAATTTGTTTTCCAGTTAGAAGTGTGTGCTTATGGCGGTTATTATGTGAACAAAATTAGAGTGAGAAAAGGGTTATCATGAATAACAGTATGGTCATATTTGGATTCATGTTAGTGGTTAGTGGTGATATGATCAAATTAAGTTTGTACTTCTGGTATCCTTAGTTGAAAAGCAGGTAAGCAGGTTTAGGAGCGTGCACGATTTTGGAGTACTGCATGGCAGCAAACACATAGAAACATAGAGTTTGACAGTAGATAAGAACCAAAAAGGCCCATCAAGTCTACCCATATTACATGTTACTTTTTTTCTTAGGATAGCCTTATGCATATCCCAGAAATTTTTTAATTCCTTTACAGTCTTTGGGGCCTATTTATCAAATGTCTTGCGGACCAGTGAGAGTCAAGCAGAGAGGAAATTCTTGTTTCCATTTGGCGAGGTATAAAGCATATCGTGATTAAGTAAAGGTAAAGCGTTTTTTTCTTCAAAGTTTGCAATCAGCCGATACGGCACTCTCTTGTTGATATCACAAAAGTGTGACATTCTAGGATAATACACACTCCGCTGAAGCAGCGATCCCCTTTTTTAGGCTGTTGGGGATAAAGTTTCCATACAGGGAGTGCAGAATTATTAGGCAAGTTGTATTTTTGAGGATTAATTTTATTATTGAACAACAACCATGTTCTCAATGAACCCAAAAAACTCATTAATATCAAAGCTGAATAGTTTTGGAAGTAGTTTTTAGTTTGTTTTTAGTTATAGCTATTTTAGGGGGATATCTGTGTGTGCAGGTGACTATTACTGTGCATAATTATTGGGCAACTTAACAAAAAACAAATATATACCCATTTCAATTATTTATTTTTACCAGTGAAACCAATATAACATCTCAACATTCACAAATATACATTTCTGAAATTCAAAAACAAAACAAAAACAAATCAGTGACCAATATAGCCACCTTTCTTTGCAAGGACACTCAAAAGCCTGCCATCCATGGATTCTGTCAGTGTTTTGATCTGTTCACCATCAACATTGCGTGCAGCAGCAGCCACAGCCTCCCAGACACTGTTCAGAGAGGTGTACTGTTTTCCCTCCTTGTAAATCTCACATTTGATGATGGATCACAGGTTCTCAATGGGGTTCAGATCAGGTGAACAAGGAGGCCATGTCATTAGATTTTCTTCTTGTATACCCTTTCTTGCCAGCCACGCTGTGGAGTACTTGGACGTGTGTGATGGAGCATTGTCCTGCATGAAAATCATGTTTTTCTTGAAGGATGCAGACTTCTTCCTGTACCACTGTTTGAAGAAGGTGTCTTCCAGAAACTGGCAGTAGGACTGGGAGTTGATCTTGACTCCATCCTCAACCTGAAAAGGCCCCACAAGCTCATCTTTGATGATACCAGCCCAAACCAGTACTCCACCTCCACCTTGCTGGCGTCTGAGTCGGACTGGAGCTCTCTGCCCTTTACCAATCCAGCCACGGGCCCATCCATCTGGCCCATCAAGACTCACTCTCATTTCATCAGTCCATAAAACCTTAGAAAAATCAGTCTTGAGATATTTCTTGGCCCAGTCTTGACGTTTCAGCTTGTGTGTCTTGTTCAGTGGTGGTCGTCTTTCAGCCTTTCTTACCTTGGCCATGTCTCTGAGTATTGCACACCTTGTGCTTTTGGGCACTCCAGTGATGTTGCAGCTCTGAAATATGGCCAAACTGGTGGCAAGTGGCATCTTGGCAGCTGCACGCTTGACTTTTCTCAGTTCATGGGCAGTTATTTTGCGCCTTGGTTTTTCCACACGCTTCTTGCGACCCTGTTGACTATTTTGAATGAAACGCTTGATTGTTCGATGATCACGCTTCAGAAGCTTTGCAATTTTAAGAGGGCTGCATCCCTCTGCAAGATATCTCACTATTTTTTACTTTTCTGAGCCTGTTAAGTCCTTCTTTTGACCCATTTTGCCAAAGGAAAGGAAGTTGCCTAATAATTATGCACACCTGATATAGGGTGTTGATGTCATTAGACCACACCCCTTCTCATTACAGAGATGCACATCACCTAATATGCTTAATTGGTAGTAGGCTTTCGAGCCTATACAGCTTGGAGTAAGACAACATGCATAAAGAGGATGATGTGGTTAAAATACTAATTTGCCTAATATTTCTGCACTCCCTGTAGACATATTTAAAGGCATTTTTGCCGCAAGAGAAATAAGGTGTTTTTAACTTGGACTTGCTGCTGTTTATTACATATTGTGTCTAAGAAATTTATTTGGACATTTTGTGCTATAGCTAGCTCTTTCAAGCGAGACGTCTCTATATGATATTTTATGCTGATAATATTGTTATTATTGTTGATTAAATCCCCTTTTTATACTTATATACTTATATTTTTATTATTTCAAAATTGCAAGAATTACGACACTTATCAGGAGTTCTGAGTCGTATTTCTGTATAGACATCTTTACATTAACAGTGTCAGCTGTATAGTGCCCGTTTCTTTTGTACTTATATACCATTTTATATTTTAGACCATGTACCATTTTAGTAGCCCTCTTTTGGGCAGCTTCTAGTTTATCTATATCTTTCTGAAGATATGGTCTCCAGAACTGTACACAGTATTCCAGATTTGGCCTAACTAATGATCTCTAAAGTGGCATAAGAACCTTGCTATTTCTGCTACCAATACCTCTCCCAATGCAACAAAGTATTCGACTGGTCTTACTGGCTGCATTACTCCATTGTGTACCAAATTTTAAATCATCTGAAATAATAATTCCCAAGTCCCTTTCTTCTTTAGTTACAGTCAGTAATGTACCATTGAGACTATAATTGGCCTTTGGGTTTTTGGATCCTATATACATAATTTTGCTCTTGGTAATATTAAATTTCAGATCTCATTTATTTGACCAGTCCTCTAGTTTTTAATATCACTGTTCATTTGATCAATCCCCCCCCCCCCGGAACATCATCTCTGTTATAAATTTTTGTATCATCAGCAAACAAGCAAACCTTCCCCTAAAGGGACACTGGACCCAAATTTTTTCTTTTGTGATTCAGATAGAGCAAGCAATTTTAAGCAACTTTCTAATTTGCTCCTATTATCAAATTTTCTTCATTCACTTGGTTTGTTTATTTGAAATGCAAGAATGTAAGTTTAGATGCCGACCCATTTTTGATGAACAACCTGGGTTGTCCTTGCTGATTGGACAGCACCAATAAAAAAGTGCTGTCCATGGTCATGAACCAAAAATGTGCTGACTCCTTAGCTTAAATGCCTTCTTTTTCAAAAAAAGATAGCAAGAGAGGAAGAAAAATTGATAATAGAAGTAAATTAGAAAGTTGCTTAAAATTGCATTCTCTATCTGAATCATGAAAGAAAAAATGTGGGTTCAGTATCCCTTTAAGCCCACTTCCAATATCTCTTATGTACATGTTAAACAAAACAGGCCCAAGAACTGACCCTTGGGGAAACGCCATTAGTAACTGATGCCTCATTTGAATGTACTCCATTAATTGAAACGCTCTGTCATCTATCTTTAAGCCAGCATTCTACCCACTTATTTTGTGAATAAGTTTGTTGTGTGGGACGGTGTCAAAATGCTTTGCTAAAGTCTAGATATGCTTCTCCCTGGTCTATTAATTTAATTCCATGATCAAAGAAATCATTAGATTAGTCTGACATGATCTTCCAGCAGTAAAACCATTCTGTCCTTTGTCTTCTAAGTTGTTTGTCTGAAGGAAAGACATACGTCTTTCACTTAAAAGAGTTTCCATTAATTTTCCTGAAATTGAGGTCAAACTGACTGGCCTATAGTTAGCAGAATCTTCCAGTCTTTTGGAACAACTCCTATTAGAAGTGACTGATTAAATAAATCAGCTAATGGAGTAGCTATGATGGATTGAAGTTCTCTTAGAACCCTAGGATGAATATTATCTGGACCCACAGACTTATTTACTTTTATTTTTGATAAAGCTCTTGAAACCTCTTCCTCTGTAAAAAGAAAAGTACTACTCACTATCACCTAGATTACAAGTTTGTGCGTTGGTCTTTTAACGCTGAATAAATATGGTATTTTCAGCGTTAAAACAGCACTGCAGCCATTACAAGTCTTGTTGGTATAGGTGTACCACAAACCTTTTAGCCTGTAACGCAACGTCAGTACCGTACTCTTAAAAATTATGTTTTTTAATGGGATTCCCATAGTGCTGGTATAATATTACGAGTTTTGCAGTGAGGCTAAAAAGCGAGCATTACACTCTAAAATGACAAGATCCGTAACGCTATCTAAAGTCAGTCGTTATGAGTTTTACGCTACAAAGCTGTAACATAAAACTCATAACTAATGTGTTAAAAAGTACACTAACACCCATAAACCACCTATTAACCCCTAAACCGAGGCCCTCCCACATCGCAAATACTATAATAAGTTTATTAACCCCTATTCCGCCATTTCCCGACATCTTCACCACTATACTAAAGTTATTAACCCATACACCGCCGTCCTTCTACATTACAAACACTATTTAAATATTATTAACCGCTAATCTGCCGTCCGCCCACATCTCCCCACTATACTAAAGTTATTAAGCCCTACACCACCTCCACTATAATAAACCTACTAACCCCTAAACTGAAAGCCCCCACAACAAAATATAATACATTAAACTAATAAGCCCTAAACTGAAAGCCCCCCACATTGCAATAAACTAATTTAAACTAGTAACCTCTAAACCTAACGCCCCCCTAACTTTATATTAAAATTACAATTTCCCTAACTTAAATTAAATTAAAACTTACCTGTCAAATTATAAGAACTAAGTTTAAACTAACAATAAACTAATATAACTATTAAACTAAAATTAAACTAGCTACCAATTAAATAAAACTAAACTACAAATTAAAAAATCCTAACACTACTGTAAAAATTACAAAGTATCTAATTGCATAAAAAAAAGACTAAATTGCAAAAAATAACAAACACTAAATTATCAAAAATAAAAAAGAATAATACCTAATCTAATAGCCTTAAAAGCCACCCTAAAAATCTTAAAAAAAACCTAATACTAACACTGATGATCCACTTACAGTTTTTGAAGTCCCGCTTCAACGATCTTCATCCTGGCAGAGAAGTCCTCATCCAGGCGGCGAGAAGTCTTCATCCAGACGGCCTCTTCAATCTTCATCCCGGCGGAAAAGTCCTCATCCAAGCGATGAGAAGTCTTCATCCAGATGGCCTCTTCAATCTTCATCCAGGCAGCATCTTCTATCTTGATCCCGGCGGCATGGAGCGGGTCCATCCTGAAGACATCCGGCGTGGAGCATCCTCTTCATACGGTCGCTGCCGTACACTCAATCTTCAATGCAAGGTATGTGATTTAAGATGGCGTCCCTTGCATTGCTATTGGCTGAGAAATTAGAATCAGCCAATAGATATTAGAACTGCTAAAATCCTATTGGCTGTTCAAATCAGCCAATAGGATTTAAGCAGCTCTAATTCTATTGGATGATGAATCGGCCAAAAGAATGAGAGCTGCTTAAATCCTATAGGATAGGATTTAAATAGGATTTAAGCGGCTCTCATTCTATTGGCTGCGTTACAGAGCTTTTCTTTCCGCGGTCGCAGGTGTTAGACTTTTTTCTGATATTTTTTCTGATATTCACCATATTACCCGCACAAGCCTGTTTTTTTAAAACTTGTAATGGCAGCGCTATAGAGGATTAAATAACGCTACTTTTGTTGCATTTGTTAATTTCCCTATAGTGCTGAAAACTCGTAATCTATGCGATTATCATTTACAGTAACATCCCTTAATAGAATCACACTATCTTTACCATATGTTGTAAAGACTGAACAAAAGTTATCATTTAAACAGTTTGCTATTTGTTTATCTTCTTCCACTACTCTATCGTCAATCTTGAATCTTACTATCCCTGTTACTTTTTCTCTTTTCACTGATATATCTAAAGAAGGTTTTTTTTACAGTTTTGTACAGATTGTGCTATTTTCTCTTCTGCATCAGCTTTAGCCTTTCTGATTAACTGCTTTGTCTTCTTTTAATGGGTTCTCCATTTTTCCTTATCCTCTTCTGAGCCAGTGAGTTTGAATTTTTTTATTGTCTGTCTTTTTTGTCTTAACTGCATGTGCTACTTCTCTTGAAAACCATATTGGTTTTCTTTTTCTTTTACTATTACAAACAAGTGTAATACAGTGTTTAGTTGCATCTAGAATAATGTTTTTAAAATATTCCCACTGTTCTTGTACTCCTGTATTCTGTGCCATCCCTTTTAGACATGTATTTAGGTATCTGCCCATGTGAGTATTTCTAAAGTCTAAAACTTTTGTTTTACTATGGTTGCACAATACTTTTGCCTGAATATTAAACCATACAGACAGATGCTCACTAGAGCCTAAGTTCTCTCCCACAGACACTTCAGATACTATATCACTGTTTCTAAGTACTAAATCTAATATATACGGCTAGATTACGAGTTTTGCGGTAAGAGCTGCTCGGTGCTAACTTGCAAGTTATTGTCACCGCTCACCTCCCTATAGCGTTGCTATTACAGGTTTTCATAAAGCCGGCGTTAGCAGGCAATAAGTGAGCGTTGAGCAAAATTGAGCTCCATACCGCACTCCAATACCAGCGTTGCTTTGAGCTGGTTTTACATGCTCGTACACAAATTACCCATAGACATCAATGGGGAGAGCCAGCTAAAAAAAAGCCTAACACCTATAATAAAGGAGCGTAAAGCTCCGTAACGCAGCCCCATTGATTCCTATGGGGAAACAAAAGTTATGTTTACACCTAACACCTTAACATAAACCCAGAGTCTAAACACCCCTAATCTGCCACCCCCGACATCGCCGCCACCTACATTACACTTATTAACCCCTTATCTGCCGCCCCCAATGTCGGTGCCACCTACATTACAGTTATTAACCCCTAATCTTCTGCCCCCAACGTTGCTGACTCCTAGATTACAGTTATTAACCCCTAATCTTCCTCCTCCAATGTCGCCGCCCCCTACATTACAGTTATTAACCCCTAATCTTTCTCCCCAATGTCACCGCCACTATACTAAAGTTATTAACCCCTAACCCTAAACCTAACGTAACCCTAACCCTAACACCACTAACTTGAATATAATGAAAATAAATCTAAATAAAATTACTATCATTAACTAAATTATTCCTATTTAAAACTAAATACTTACCTACAAAATAAACCCTAAGCTAGCTACAATATAACTAATAGTTACATTGTAGCTATCTTAGGTTTTATTTTTATTTCACAGGCAAGTTTGTATTTATTTTAACTAGGTAGAATAGTTAGTAAATAGTTATTAACTATTTACTAGCTACCTAGTTAAAATAAATACAAATTTACCTGTAAAATAGACCTAACCTGAGTTACACTAACACCTAACCTTACACTACAATTAAATAAATTACATTAATTAAATACAATTAACTAAATAAAAAAAAACACTAAATTACACAAAATAAAAAAGAAATTATCAAATATTTAAACTAATTACATCTAATATAATAGCCCTATCAAAATAAAAAAGCCCCTCCCAAAATAAAAAAACCCTAGCCTAAACTAAACTGCCAATAGCCCTTAAAAGGGCCTTTTGCAGGGCATTGCCCCAAAGAAATCAGCTCTTTTACCTGTAAAAAAAATACAAACAACCCCCAACAGTAAAACCCACCACCCACACAACCAAACCCCCAAATATAATCCTATCTAAAAAAACTAAGCTCCCCATTGCCCTGAAAAGGGCATTTGGATGGGCATTGCCCTTAAAAGGGCATTTAGCTCTTTTTCAGCCCAAACCCTAATCTAAAAATAAAACCCGCCCAATAAACCCTTAAAAAAAACTAACACTAACCCCCAAAGATCCACTTACAGTTTTTGAAGACAGGACATCCACCCTCAATGAAGCGGTAGAAGTCTTCATCCAAGCGGCAAGAAGTCTTCAATGAAGCCGGGAGAAGTCTTCATCCAAGCGGGCCAAATTCTTCATCCAAGCCTGCAGAAGTCTTCATCCACCCGGCGCAGAGCGGCTCCATCTTCAAGACATCCGGCGCAGAGCATCCTCTTCTTTCCACGGCGACTGAAGAATGAAGGTTCCTTTAAGGGACGTCATCCAAGATGGCGTCCCTTGAATTCCGATTGACCTTCAATCGTATTGGCTGATCCAATCAGCCAATAGGATTTAGCTCACATTTTATTGGCTGTTCCAATCCATCATTGGATAATGTCTAAATACTTGTTGGTATCAAATTAAAATTTTGTAAAAAGTGATTAAAGGGACCTAATACTCATATGCTAAATCACTTGAAACTGATGCAGTATAACTGTAAAAAGCTGACAGGAAAATATCACCTAAGAATCTCTATGTAAAAAAGGAAGATATTTTACCTCACATCTTCCTCAGATCACCAGAGTAAGTGCTGTGTAAAAAGTTATTCTTCAGCTGCTGTCCAGCTGCAGGTTTAAAAAAAAAAAATGAAGAAATCAACTGCAGCCAATCAGCCAATATTTCTATTCTTAGTTGTCATTATTGGTGATTTATTATTATTATTTATTTTATTATACTTTATTTATAAAGTGCCATCATATTCCTCAGCACTGACCATGGATACAGTGCATTTAAATAAAACAATAATATAAAACTTCTAAGAGACAGGACAACATTTACAAACACATACAGAAGGAATTGAGGGCCCTATTCCCGTGGGAACTTACATTCTAGAAGGGTAGGAGGTTGAGAAACAGGAGGTGAGGACTGCAAGACTGAGAAAGATGTTAATGCAGAGGTAGATGAGGGAAATGTTGTTATGTAGGATAAATATTATTGAGTTGGGTGGTAGGCTTCTCTGAACAGAAAAGTCTTCAGAGAACATTTCAAGGAAGAAAGATTATGGCAATGTCTTACAGCATGAGGGAGAGTGTTCCAGAGGTTACGTGCTGCACAACAGAAGTCCTGCAGTCTAGCATGAGAAGAGGTGATAATCGCAGATGCAAGGAGCAGGTCATTGTTGGATCTTAGTGGATGGGCTGGAGTATACTTGTTGATTAAAGAGGATAGGTAGAGGGGAGCGGTGTTGGTGAGCACTTTGTATGCAAGGGTGATAATTTTGAATTTAATTCTGCTGTGAATGGGGAGCCAATGAAGGGACTCACAGAGAGGTGCAGCAGATACAGAGCGACAGGAAAGGTGGATACGCCTGGCAGAGGCATTTAGGATGGATTGAAGGGGGGAGAGGCAGGAAAGAGGAAGGCCAGTAATTAGGTTATTGCAGTGGTCAAGTTGGGAAATAACAAGGGAGTGGATTATTTGCTTTGTGGTGTTGAAAAGGTTAAATCTTGGAAATATTGCATAGATGGTTGTGGCAGGATGTAAAAAAGTGATTGGATATGGGCTGCCGCGGATCAACATACGATGCACTTTTTTATTAAAAAAAACGTCAAAAACACACGCGTCAAGTATGGCTCGATGAGCATCAGACTGTTAACTAACAGTCATCGATGTTGTGGTTATTCTGTTTTTTTCCCAACTTTATTTATACCATTTCTCTAAAGCTAATCTTTTATTTTTCATCTGTTAATGTCCAAGAAATAGCTACATTTATACCTCAACATACAATATCTCATAGAAAGTTATTTTTATATTTATTTGTTATATGATACTTAATGTGTATTTGTTTTTCTAGAGGTCATGATATGCTTTTATAATGATTATTAATGCTAGAATATGTTCATTTATCTTTGTACATACTCTATAGTTTAGTTAGTATAGGTTTTTTATTTTTTTGCAATTTGTTTAATTTTTTATGTAATGGTAGTTTTGTAATGATAGCTTTTTTTCTGTAATGTTAGGTTATTTTATTTTTAAGGTAAGGTTAGCGTTTTTTTTAAGGCAAGGTTAGGTATTTTATTTTTAAAAGAACTGTTAGTTTTTGTTTGTTTTTTCAGGTAAGGTTAATTTTTCTTTGGGGTAACTAAGGGAGTGCTAGGTTAGGGGGGTTAGCTGGTTAGGGGGTTTAGATGTTAGTGAGGATTTTGTGGTGGGGAATGAAGTGGTTTAGTGGTTAATGGTGTAGAGGGTAATTTTGCAATGTGGGGGTGTGGCAGTTTAGGGGTTAATAGTGTAGAGGGGTAGTTTGCGATGTGGAGGTGTGGCAGTTTAGGAGTTAATAGAGAAGTTTAGTGCAACTGTCTCCTCCGGAAAAACTCTTTACGCAACCTTTCAGGTCGCATAAAAAGTTTGAGCGTTAAATGCAATTGCACTCGAGTGATCATATTTATTTTCAACTTTACTACAAGAGGTCATTGCCGCTTATCGCCACCCATAGAAAATATGGGGGTGTAAATTACCGTGAGTTCACGCAATCAGATTTGCGGCTATTTAAACAGAGCAACACTTATAATATGGATTCATGTGTAAAGAATATTACAATCTCACTATTGCGTTTATGCTCCTTGTGCTAATTATATTGCTCCACTTGTAATGTGGCCCATTGTTTCCGATCGCATTTGTGACTTTAACCGTGTCAAATGTAAAATGCTAATTGGAATGTACTGTGTGGCATGATTACGTCTATTACGTATAAATAAATTATAACTTTGATGTTAGGCGCATTGATAGGCCATATTCAAGTTAAAAAAAGAGATTTTGTTGATACCTTCCAAATAAAACTTACATGTTTGTATGGTATCACAAATGTCAGGTTATTTTCCATGAGAATGACAGATTTGTACCTTTAAATTATTATTTGTGCATAAAATTTGATGTGTGAATAAATCTAAACAAACAGTTGATGGATTGGTAAATGGGATCACTTTATAAAACACTACTTTATTTAAAATAAAAATGCAGAGTAACACTGCTACCCAATAAGTAAATATAATGAATTTAAAAATAAAAAATAATAAATAAATCACAATAAACAAAATGTGCAAAACAGTGTGATTAGTAAAGGATATGTTAGTGGAATCAAAAAAGTGTCCCAAATCTTGATGTCTTCTTGATGGTGTTACTCCATATAGAGAAAAAACATGCAATAGTGTGATATTGTCTTACATCACATTTGAGACATTATAAAACTCCTACTCACATGAAGCAGAGTAACACTTGCTCTCTTTAACACGCTTGTTGTATGATTACAGGCTCATACGTAGCCATTCCTCACCATATTCCAATGATAGCCAGAACCAGGTACTTGGATATAACTAATGTATTACAAATAAAACATCACATAAAAATATATAAAAACAAAATAAAATTGTATAAAGGACTAGAGCTCTTAACGCTTCCAATATAGTATAGCCTGAATCTTTAACATCCCACTGTTATGGGGACCATTTCAGCTTAATAACTGTATTATAGTCTTACCCTAAACAGTTTTATTGGACTACAAATCACAGGTAAATCCAAAGCTTTTAGCCTGATGCAAAGTGATCCATAACAAGATCCGTTTAGCCAGTAGTTGTCGTCTTTGTCAAATATGATTCATTAATTTAAAAAAAAATCACCTTTATTGGGATAGCTATATGCTAGGGTTTTACTGATCAATAACTTCTTTGTGTGTGAAACATATAAATCTGTAAAGGTCACAATTTATATTCTGTATACTTGGTATTCAGCTTTATTAGCAATGTTTTATTTATTCTCTGGTCATATATGAATATTGAAGCCTCATTATGCAATTTGAGTTCATTGAGGTCACTCAAAAGAATAGGAAACTGGTAACTGAATATTTATACTTGAAAGATTGAATTCACTGCATGTATATACTATATGTATTCGGACTACTTAATTTTTTTCACATTTTGTGATGTTGCAACCTTATGCTAAAATGGTTTTAAAAATAAATTCTACATCAGTTTAGACTCCGTACCCCATAATGACAAAAGCAAAAACCCCAATTATTGTTAACATTTGAGATTTATTAAAAAGAAAACAACTGAAATATCAAGGACATAAGTATTCAGATCCTTAACTTACACTTTTTTTTTTTTGTGGCATTGGCATCTTGCACCCTTTACAACTAGTGAAAAATAGTAACTATCAAATTAATCTAAAATTGTATTTATATAAAAGAAGTGTATTAAATTGTTAAAGGGATTTTTTTTTTTATTTTATGATTCGGATAGAGCATGCGATTTTAAACAACTTTCAAGTTTACTTCTATTATCAATTTCTTTATTCTTTTGGTATCTTTTGTTGAAAAGCAAGGACGTATGCTTAGGAGCCAGCCTATTTCTGGAGCACTATACGGCAGCAGTTTTGCAGGAATTTAATCTATTTACAAGAGCACTAGATGGCAGTGTCTGTTGCCATCTTAACATACTAAAGTGTATCTATCACTTCACCTCTTTCCCCTTTCTTCTCAATCTATACATATAGGGATAATGCAGAATAAATAAAAAATGTCCCTCACACTCAAGAGAAGATATATTACTTGTTAACAATGGGTTAAATATTGAACATATGAATACTTTGCCCATATACATTTATGTTTAGTTATCTGAGAGCAAATCACTGAAATATCACTGTTTAATATCAGAAAATGCTTGAATTAAAGCGTTTTTAACTGATATGTTCTAAATCTCGCACCATAAACTTTAAAACAATAAGCATTTTAAGCTGAATTATTTTTCCAGAGAGTATATTACATTTAAATACAATTTTACAAACCATTGTTGGTGGTTTGGGTTTGATTATATTTTCTTCTGACAACTCTATATAATCCATTGCTGCTAACTTGCCTTTGAACCATGACTAAACCTATGCCTGAATGTTCATTTATGACCCTGCTCATTTGCTCCTCTCTGGTTATTGATTTTATGCTTGCTTGCTACCTAAATACCAATATATGACCTGTCCCTCAATAGTTATTATTAGTATATTTTAACCCTGCTTGATTTACTCTGCCAATTAGAAATTGCTCCTGCTGTCTGAATAGTCATGTATGACCCTGACTGTCTTACTGTATTTTGTCTTCTGCAGCATTTCTTATTCCAAATACTGTTTGCCATTTACTGAACTAAACTTATGTTACCAATTTGATCCAGCATTGTAATGTCTTGTGTTCCAATTTGTGAGACATAAACAGCTAGTATGAAAAATAATAGCAATTTCTAGCAGACTTAGTGCTGCAGTATTCAAGATAATAGTCCTCTCATGACTTATGCTTTAAGGTGTCTCTAAAAAGTAATGCTACAGGACAAACTAAGTAAACATAGTAACAGAGTGGAACACCTTGGATAACAAAAGGGCTCTGATTAGCAAGTTGGCTAAAAAAAAAAAAAATTCAGAGTCATCTCCCGATCTTCTAGCAAGGACTGGGATACATTCAAAATTTCTTGTGCAGTGGTAACTCCCGCCTGTGAACATTGCATTGTGGGAGGTAAGATTTCCTGCCTGTCTTCCCATGTCATCATTGTAAGCAATCCTTTTCCGGAGTTGTTTTTTGTTTCCTTGAAATGAACTATCTAATTTTGTAAGAAGGTTTGGTATCTGTCAGGTAGATTGCAAGTTATGCGCGCTATAGGGAATTTAACGAACGCAACAAAAGTTGCGTTATTTCACCCCATATAGCGCTGCCATTACAAGTTATGAAACAGCTGCCTTGTGCGTGCGATATGGTTGCGTTGAGCTCCATACCGCACACAATACAAGCACTGTTTTGACGTGATCGTGCACGCTTTCCCCATAGACATTAATGGAGAGAGTTGGTTGGAAAAAAACTA
Source organism: Bombina bombina (assembly GCF_027579735.1). Lineage (NCBI taxonomy): Eukaryota > Metazoa > Chordata > Amphibia > Anura > Bombinatoridae > Bombina > Bombina bombina. Next base: position 160,485,232 of record NC_069502.1, read on the forward strand.
ACATCTGCGATCGCAGGAATGAAAAGCTCCGTAACGCAGCCCCACTGATGTCTATGGGGAAAAAAATTACGTTTAAACCTAACACCCTAACATAAACTCCACATCTAAACACCCGTAATCTGTCGCCCCCGACATCGCCGCCACCTACATAAAGTTATTAACCCCTAATCTGCCGCTCCCGATATCGCCGCCACCTAAATAAAGCTATTAACCCCTAATCTGCCGCTCTCGATATCGCAGCCACTATACTAAAGTTATTAACCCCTATTCCCCGCACCCCAACATCGCCCACACTATATTAAAGATATTAACCCCTATTCCGCCACTCCCCGACATCACTGTAACTAAATAAAGCTATTAACCCCTAAACCTCTGGCCTCCCACATCACTACCACTAAATTAATCTATTAACCCCTAAACCGCCAGCCCCCCACATCGCAACAACCTAAATTAAACTATATTAACCCCTAAACCTAACCCTAACGTAACCCTAACCCTAACACTCCCTAACTTTAACATAATTAAAATAGAGCTAATAGTTATATTGTAGCTAGCTTAGGTTTTATTTGTATTTCACAGGTAAGTTTGCATTTATTTTAACTAGGTAGACTAGTTAGTAAATAGTTATTAACTATTTACAAACTACCTAGTTAAAATAAATACAAACTTACCTGTGACATAAAACCTAAGCTGCCTTACACTAAAACCTAACATTACAAAAAATAAAAAACACTAAAATTACAAAAAATAAAAAAAACCTGCCATAACAAAAAATAACAAAGGAAATTATCCAAAATAATAAAAATTATTCCTATACTAATACCGTTTTACCAAAATAAAAAACCGTAATCTTTAATAAACTACCAAGGGACCTTAAAAGGGCCTTTTTTGTGGGCCCTTAAAAGGGCCTTTTGTAGGGCATTGCCCTAAAGATAACAGCTCTTTTCCTACAAAAGAAAAACAAACACCCCCTAACAGTATACAACCCCCCACCCCCCAAACACACAAAAAAATAAAGTAAAACCTAATCTACCCATTGCCCTAAAAAGGGCATTTGTATGGGCATTGCCCTTAAAAGGGCATTCAGCCCAACCCCTAATCTAAAAATAAAAATCCACCCCAAACAAAAAATAAACATTACACAAAATAACAATTGAATTATCCAAAATAATAAAAATTATTCCTATTTAATACCCGTTTTTTTAAAAAACAACCCAAAATAAAAAACCTAATCGATAATAAACTACCAATAGCCCTTAAAATGGCCTTTTGTAGGTCATTGCCCTAAGTTAAACAGCTCTTTTACCTGAAAAAAAGTCCCACTTACATTACAAACCCCCAACCTCCCAAACCCACAAAATAAAAAACTATCTTAAAAAACCTAATCTACTTATTGCCCTGAAAAGGGCATTTGTATGGGCATTGCCCTTAAAAGGGCATTTAGCTCTTTTGCATTGCCCTGAAAAGGGCATTTAGCTTGTTTACGAATAGCCCAAACCCTAAACTAAAAAAAAACAAACACCCAAAAACCCTTAAAAAAAACTATCACTAACCCCCGAAGATCCACTTACAGTTTTTGAAGTCCCGCTTGAATGATCTTCATCCAGGCGGAGAAGTCCTCATCAAGGCGGCAAGAAGTCTTCATCTAGACGGCCTCTTCTATCTTCATACAGGTGGCGAGAAGTCTTCATCCAGGCGGCATCATCTATCTTCATCCCAGCTGCGCAGAGTGGGTCTATCCTGAATGGGTAGCTTAGGTTTATTAGATATTTTTTTTTATTTTTTGGGTTTGGGGGAGTGGGGGTTTGAAATGCTAGTGGGTCTTTGTATTTTTTTTCCAGGTAAAAGAGCTGTTTAACTTAGGGCAATGCCCTACAAAAGGCTCTTTTAAGGACTATTGGTACTTTATTATCGATTAGGTTTTTTATTTTGGGTTGTTTTTTAAAAAAACGGGTATTAAATAGGAATAATTTTTATTATTTTGGATAATTCAATTGTTATTTTGTGTAATGTTTATTTTTCGTTTGGGGTGGATTTTTATTTTTAGATTAGTGGTTGGGCATTTCATAAAAGAGCTGAATGCCCTTTTAAGGGCATGAAAAAGTGCTGAATGCCCTTTTAAAGGCAATGCCCATACAAATGCCCTTTTGGTAGTTTATTATAGATTAGGTTTTTTTTTTTATTTTGGGGGGGCTATTTTGATTTTGATAGGGCTATTAGATTAGGTGTAATTCTTTTTTATTTTTTGATCATTTCGTTTGTTATTTTTCGTAATTTAGTATTTTTTATTTTTTGTAATTAGTTTGTAATTATTATAGTAGTGTTAGGATTTTTGTAATGAGTAATATAGTTTATTTAATTGATAGTTAGTTTAATTTTAGTTTAATAGTTATATTAGTTTAATTGTTAGTTTAAACGTTTTTTTAATTTGACAGGTAAGTTTTAATTTAATTTAAAGGGACACTGAACCCAATTTTTTTCTTTTGTGATTCAGATAGAGCATGCAATTTTGAGCAACTTTCTAATTTACTCCTATTATCAATTTGTCTTCATTCTCTTGCTATCTTTACTTGAAAAAGAAGGCATCTAAGCTTTTTTGGTTCAGTACTCTGGACAGCATTTTTTTATTGGTGTATGAATTTATCCACCAATCAGCAAGAACAACCCAGGTTGTTCACCAAAAATGGGCCGACATCTAATCATACATTCTTCAATTTTAAATAAAGATACCAAGAGAATGAAGAAAATTGTATAATAGGAGTAAATTAGAAAGTTACTTAAAATTGCATGCTTTATCTGAATCATGAAAGAAAATATTTGGGTTTAGTGTCCCTTTAAGATAGGGAAATTGTAATTTTAATATAAAGTTAGGGGGCGTTAGGTTTAGGGGTTACTAGTTTAAATTAGTTTATTGCGATGTGGGGGCTTTCGGTTTAGGCATTAATAGGTTTATTTAGTATATTTTTGTTGTGGGGGCTTTCGGTTTAGTGGTTATTAGGTTTATTATAGTGGTGGCAGAATTAGGGGTTAATAACTTTAGTATAGTGCGGCGATGTGGGTGGACGGAAGATTATGGGGTTAATAATATTAAAATAGTGTTTGCAATGCGGGGTTAGGGGTTAATAACTTTAGTATAGTGGTGGCAATGTCGGGAAGCGGCAAAATAAGGGTTAATAAATTGTATTAGTGGTGGCGATGTCAGGAGTGGCGGATTAGGGGTTAATAAATTTAATTTAGTGTTTGCGATGCGGGAGGGCCTCGGTTTAGGGGTTAATAGGTAGTTTATGGGTGTTTAGTGTACTAGTTTATTTATGAATTTTATGTAACAGTTTTGCAGCATAAAACTCATAACTACTGCTTTTAGATTGCGAAACGTATATCTTGTCAAATAGGCTGCAATGCAAGCTTTTTAGCCTCACCGCAAAACTCGTAATTGCTGCGCTATGAAAGTTCTACGAGTGTGGGACTAACGCGTTACAGGCTAAAATGCTTGCAGTATAGCTTTACCGACAAGACTTGTTATGGCTGCGGTGCTGTTTTAATGCTGAAATTACCATTTTTTCAGCATTAAAACACGAACACAAAACTTGTAATCTAGGTGTGTGTTTTTAATTTATTTACATATTTTCTGATGTTAAATGTTTACATAATAACATAGTAACATAGTAGATGAGGTTGAAAAAAGACCGAAGTCCATTGAGTTCAACCTACACAAACATACAGTAAAATACTTACAAAAAGCTCCAGTTAAACTTAAATAATCCCACTAAAAGGTGACCCATTTAATACAAGCAATCATATCCATGAATTTTGTTTCTAGACAGAAATTTATCCAAACAATTTTTAAATGTATCTATGGTATTAGCATTCACTACCTCCTTTGATAATGAGTTCCACGATTTTATTGCTCTTACAGTGAAAAAACATTTCTGTTGCAGGAGATTAAATCTCCTTTCCTTCATCCTTAAATTGTGACCTCTTGTCACAAACAATTTTCTTCCAATAAACAGAGTTTCTGCCATCTCTGTATATGGGCCTTGAATATATTTATATAAAGTAATCATGTCACCTCTCAAGCGCATTTTTTCTAAAGAAAACAGACCCAGTTTGGCTAGCCTCTCCTCATAGCTTAAATTCTCCATTCTCCTTATTAGCTTTGGGGCCCTTCTCTAAACTTTTTCTAGTTCTGCAGTATCTTTTTTTGAGATCGGTCTCCAGAACTGCACTCCATACTCAAGGTGAGGTCTTACCAAGGATTTATATAGTGACAGAATTATACTTTCATACCTTGAATCAATGCCTCTTTTAATACATGCTAGTATCTTATTAGCCTTTGAAGCTGCTGCAATGTGCACCCATCTTTAGCTTGTTATCTATTACTACTCCCAAATCCCTTTCCACCTCTGTTTGGCTAAGTCTTGTCCCTTTTAAATAATAAATTGCCTGCTTATTTTTACTTCCAAGATGTAGAACCTTGCATTTTCCCGTATTAAATCTTATTTTCCATTTACCTGCCCATACTTCTAATTTTTGCAGTTCCCTTTGTAACGAAAGTTTATCCTGCTCTGACCTAATGACCTTACTTAACTTAGTATCATCTGCAAAAATAGAGATGCCACTATTTAATCCTTGCTCCAAGTCATTTATAAAAATATTAAAAAGAACAGGTCCCAGTACTGATCCCTGGGGGACCCACTGATTACCTTTGTCCAAACTGAGTATGATCCATTCACTACTACTCATTGCTCCCTATCTTTTATCCAGTTATTTATCCATGAGCTAACATTTTCAGCTATTCACAGTCCCTTAGTTTTGTTCATTAATCTCTCATGTGGCACTGTATCAAACGCTTATGCAAAATCTAAGTATATCACAACAACTGATTCCCTTTTATCTGCATTTTTACTTACTTCCTCATTGAATCTAATTAGATTAGTTTGACATGATCTATTTCTCATAAAACCATGCTGACTTGAACTCATAATCTTGTTTACATGAATATGCTCATCAATATAATCCTGTATAATCCCTTCAAATATCTTCTCAACTATTGATGTCAGACTAACTGGTCTATAGCTTTCTGGATCATCCCTGCTTTCCTTTTTGAAGAGTGGCACAACATCAGCTTTACGCCAATCCTGGGGGACTATGCCTGAAGATAATGAGTCTTGAAAAATGAAGAGTAGAGGTTTGTCTATAACAGTGCTAAGTTCCCTTAACACCCTTGGGGGAATTCTATCTGGGCCTGAAGTTTTATTTACCTTAATATTATCCAGTTTTTTCCTGATATCCTCTATACATAACCCAGTTAATAGTATGTGCTGGCATGTTCTAGTTTGTTCCAAAGTATCCTCCATTGGTTCCTCTGTTGTGTATACTGAAGAAAAGAACTTGTATAGTACCTCAGCCTTCTCCCTGTCACTATTAATCATGCTACCCTCCACGCATTTTATTGTACCTATATTGTCCTTCTTAGATTTTTTGCTATTTATAGACTTTGCAATTAATTTTTAATTTTCAATTTTGGCTAATTTGATTGCTTTTTTGCATGCATAGTTACATTCCTTATAAATATTGTATATTGAGTCTGTACTATTTTCTTTGAATAATTGAAATGCCCTAAGTTTTTTCCTAATTTTTCTTAACATGTTTTTATTCAGCCACATTGGCTTGGATTTTTTATTATTATTTTTTAAGAAACCAAATAAATAACTATATATATATATATATATATATATATATATATATATATATATATATATATATATATATATATACGTTAGTAAATAGAGACCTGCACTCCAAATCTCAAATCTTGAGTGAGCTGCCACCAGGGTGCAATATCAAAAATATATAAATAGTCACATAATAAGATAACACTCACAGGATAAAAATAAAACTTAGCTTTTATTTTAGAATCTTTAAAGGTTAAAATAGTCCCATGACGTTTCGGTGCCAACCAGCAACTTTATCAAATGGATCAGTGCCTTGCCTTCTCTTTGGATGTCAGGCTCTGTCATCTGCCTGTAGGAACCATCTGATCCATTTGATAAAGGTGCTGGTTGGCACCAAAATGTCATGGGACTATTTTAACCTTTAAAGATTCTACAATAAAAGCTAAGTTTTATTTTTATCCAGTGAGTGCTATCTTATTATGTGACTATATATATATATATATATATATATATATATATATATATATATATATATATATATACAGGGAGTGCAGAATTATTAGGCAAATGAATATTTTGACCACATCATCCTCTTTATGCATGTTGTCTTACTCCAAGCTGTATAGGCTCGAAAGCCTACTACCAATTAAGCATATTAGGTGATGTGCATCTCTGTAATGAGAAGGGGTGTGTTTTAATGACATCAACACCCTATATCAGGTGTGCATAATTATTAGGCAACTTCCTTTCCTTTGGCAAAATGGGTCAAAAGAAGGACTTGACAGGCTCAGAAAAGTCAAAAATAGTGAGATATCTTGCAGAGGGATGCAGCACTCTTAAAATTGCAAAGCTTCTGAAGCGTGATCATCGAACAATCAAGCGTTTCATTCAAAATAGTCAACAGGGTCGCAAGAAGCATGTGGAAAAACCAAGGCGCAAAATAACTGCCCATGAACTGAGAAAAGTCAAGCGTGCAGCTGCCAAGATGCCACTTGCCACCAGTTTGGCCATATTTCAGAGCTGCAACATCACTGGAGTGCATAAAAGCACAAGGTGTGCAATACTCAGAGACATGGCCAAGGTAAGAAAGGCTGAAAGACGACCACCACTGAACAAGACACACAAGCTGAAACGTCAAGACTGGGCCAAGAAATATCTCAAGACTGAGGTTTTATAGACTGATGAAATGAGAGTGAGTCTTGATGGGCCAGATGGATGGGCCTGTGGCTGGATTGGTAAAGGGCAGAGAGCTCCAGTCCGACTCAGACGCCAGCAAGGTGGAGGTGGAGTACTGGTTTGGGCTGGTATCATCAAAGATGAGCTTGTGGGGCCTTTTCGGGTTGAGGATGGAGTCAAGCTCAACTCCCAGTCCTACTGCCAGTTTCTGGAAGACACCTTCTTCAAGCAGTGGTACAAGAAGAAGTCTGCATCCTTCAAGAAAAACATGATTTTCAAGCAGGACAATGCTCCATCACACGCGTCCAAGTACTCCACAGCATGGCTGGCAAGAAAGCGTATAAAAGAAGAAAATCTAATGACATGGCCTCCTTGTTCACCTGATCTAAACCCCATTGAGAACCTGTGGTCCATCATCAAATGTGAGATTTACAAGGAGGGAAAACAGTACACCTCTCTGAACAGTGTCTGGGAGGCTGTGGTTGCTGCTGCACGCAATGTTGATGGTGAACAGATCAAAACACTGACAGAATCCATGGATGGCAGGCTTTTGAGTGTCCTTGCAAAGAAAGGTGGCTATATTGGTCACTGATTTGTTTTTGTTTTGTTTTTGAATGTCAGAAATGTATATTTGTGAATGTTGAGATGTTATATTGGTTTCACTGGTAAAAATAAATAATTGAAATGGGTATATATTTGTTTTTTGTTAAGTTGCCTAATAATTATGCACAGTAATAGTCACCTGCACACACAGATATCCCCCTAAAATAGCTATAACTAAAAACAAACTAAAAACTACTTCCAAAACTATTCAGCTTTGATATTAATGAGTTTTTTGGGTTCATTGAGAACATGGTTGTTGTTCAATAATAAAATTAATCCTCAAAAATACAACTTGCCTAATAATTCTGCACTCCCTGTATATATATTCATATACTGTATATATATAATTTTTTTGTATTTTTTCTTCTTTTTTTAAGACAAGCATTTAATAGGAAAAATATTAATAGGAAACCCAGAAAACAGACAGATAGATAGATAGATATATAGATAGATAGATAGATAATGAAGTTTAAAGGCACTAATAATTTTTTAAATAATTATAATATGAAATAAAAAAGTACAAAGTGAATAAAAATGTGCACTTTATTATCTAGTATGTTACATAGAATGTGTCACTTTTCACAATGAGAAATAGAGTTAATGCTCCTAAAAAAGCAGAACATTTCCATTTCTAGAATTTTACATATAGCTATATATATATATATATATATATATATATATATATATATATATATATATATATATATATATATATATATATATATATATATATAACTATTAAAGCTTGCAGTGCAATAAGCTCTCAAAACTTTAGACATTGAAAAGCTTCCTCAAGGTTTTGTATAAAATTCAAATATCATTATTACAGGACTGTGTATGCTACAAAGTGGTCCATATTTAAAACAAATATGAGTCTGTTTTTTTTGATAATTCAGTTGTAAGATTTCAATGCACCAGGCGACTGTATAGAGCCGTATTACCTTCTTACCTCTGTAGATCAAGGGTTCTTCAGTTCACATTTTATTGTAAGCCAAAAACCTTTTAAATAAGTATCACACAATGACCACAATGACCTACAACTAAAAACCAGAAACGCATTTGGAACATTGAATGCATATTATAATGAATCTCAGAAAGTAAATGGTCTTGAGATGATAATCATTTTCCTGCAATGAACAATTTTAGATGTAATCTACGTGCACATTTACAAAAGAAGACAGGTTTTGAACAGCTAATTATAGTCTTCTTTTGTATTACATTACTTTTATTTCTTCAGGTGATAACAAAATGCTACAATCACTAACACATCTAGGTCTTTAAAAATGTCTGCCATTTACAAAAATAAAGAATTAGACAAATATGGGTGATGCTTTGCTTTATTGTATGATTTTACTTGACAATACATTTAGAAATACAAAAAAAGCAATCAATGTTTGTATTCTTACTGAGATAATGAAGCTATTTTCATTTTCGAGTATTCCAAATAGAGCCATTATTCATACTGCATAGCTTTTATGGATTGCAAAGATATTAGATTGCATCTTTAAACATATTCTATAGAAAATAAAGGTGATTCTGTAATTATTTCTGTTCATCTCAAACAATTACATCTATTGAAAGCAATTTGTATGATCTGACAAAGATGTAAATTAAAATCAGACTAGACAATTGTGTATTTTTTTATATTGTGTATATTTCAGGTTTAGCTTTCAACAATGAATCAATGATTTAACTAGTGGGTAAAAAAAGTCTGGCGTTTAAAAAATAATTCTTGTTATGAAATGTATAACAGATTTTAACCCCTTCGCTACCAGGAGTTTCAGGTAAAAGCTTGCCCAAAGAACCTGAAAAAGTTTAGCATTTTTGCTATCACTCAGTTTTATTTTTCTTTCTTTAAACTATGAAAGCTTTATATAGTGTTAAAGTAGACAACCCAAGGTATTGATCTAGGCCTATGTTGATATAATTGATGCCACTATTTGACCTCCAGATGCGATCATATAAAAAAAACAGAAAAACTTTAACTCTCACTGAAATTATTTACACACTAATACTGCAGTCATATGACAAATGGTTGTAAAAGCTTCTCTGGGATCCCTTTGTTCAGAAATAACAGACATGAATGGCTTTGCCATTGCTTTTTGGCAATTAGAATGCCGCTAATTGCAGCTGTGCATCTTACTTGAAATTCCTGGCAGTAAAGCAGTTAATCAGTTAAGAGCTTTTTCTTTTTTTTTTCTTTCAGTGTAGTGATTTCCCTCTAACCTCCCTCCAACTAGTAGCGGCCATCTTAGGCACTGCCAGCTGTCTACCAGTACCCAGTTTATATGAATTGTTTTAATATTTATTTATTAATTTCTATTCTATGTACTGTAGTGGTGCCCCTACCTCTACCCTCTTCGTGACCGTTAGGTGCCCACCCTTCCAATTTCCCTTTATTCTATAGTGTAGCTTCCCATCCCTTAATCTTCCTTCAAAAAAATTTCTGCAGTGTAGGGCCCCTCCGCCTCTGTGCTGCCCACGGAGTCACTGTCTGTAACAATCTGTCAATCTGCCTTCATATGGTAACTGAGCACCGATTGTGCTCAGTTACCATATGAAAGCAGATGCTGGAAGCCCGGGAACAACTGCTCTCAGCTTTACTTGACACATGAGACTGATTGGGCTTCCAGCAGTATGGATATACAGTATCTCACAAAAGTGAGTACACCCCTCACATTTTAGTAAATATGTTATTATATCTTTGCATGTGACATCACTGAAGAAATGACACTTTGCTACAATGTAAAGTAGTGAGTGTACAGCCTGTATAACAGTGTAAATTTGCTCCCCCCTCAAAATAACTCAACACCCAGCCATTAATGTCTAAACTGTTGGCAACAAAAGTGAGTATGGACAGCTGGAGACTTCTGGTAGGGGGAGAGTGAGCAAGCAACAAACGCTCTAAGCTCTTGGACAAAAGAGCAATTTGAACACTACCTGACAACCTATATCCTGTTGGCTGTTGACAGCCTATCACCTGGGAGGAGGATTGTAACCGGCTATGATACGGAAATCTTTCAAACACCTTGATAGTTGGGTGGTGCCGACACCAGTCATAGCAGCGAACCCCACAACCATGCGCCGAAGAGTGCTGTAACTGACAGCGGGATAATCAGCGGCTGCGCGAACACAGCGACAGAAAAAGAAGAAAGCAGGTGCAACACGGACTGTTTGTGGAACCCGGCTGATGGTAAGCCTGAAGTAGTCTCCTGAGTACGCAAGAGGTGTCCTGGTGGGATCGGTGCCTCAAGGAGACCACCTGGCAGAAGCAGAATGGCTCGAAGGGTGTAAAAGATGTCGGTACAAGGAACTTTGAAGTAAAACCACAAGTATCTTGTTTGATGGTGTATAAAAGGAAGTAGCAAGCAAAATAGCTGATAATATGTAAAATATACAGTGGGGCAAAAAAGTATTTAGTCAGCTAGCAATTGTGCAAGTTCTCCCACTTAAGAAGATGAGAGAGGCCTGCAATTTTTATCATAGGTATACCTCAACTATGAGAGACAAAATGTGGAAACAAATCAAGACAATCACATTGTCTGATTTGAAAAAAAAATATTTGCATATTATGGTGGAAAATAAGTATTTGGTCACCTACAAACAAGCAAGATTTCTGGCTCTCACAGACCTGTATCTTCTTCTTTAAGAGGCTCCTCTGTCCTCCACTCATTACCTGTATTAATGGCACCTGTTTGAACTTGTTATCAGTATAAAAGACACCTGTCCACAACCTCAAACAGTCACACTCCAAACTCCACTATGGTGAAGACCAAAGAACTGTTGAAGGACACCAGAAACAAAATTGTAGACCTGCAACAGGCTGGGAAGACTGCATCTGCAATAGGCAAGCAGCTTGGTGTGAAGAAATCAACTGTGGGAGCAATAATTAGAAAATGGAAGAAATACAAGACCACTGATAATCTCCCTCAATCTGGGGCTCCACGCAAGATCTCACCCTGTGGGGTCAAAATGATCACAAGAACGGTGAGCAAACATCCCAGAACCATACAGGGGGACCTATTGAATGACCTGCAGAGAGCTGGGACCAACGTAACAAAGGCTACCATCAGTATCACACTACGCCGCCAGGGACTCCAATTCCTTCAGTGCCAGATGTGACCCCCTGCTTAAGCCAGTACATGTCCGGGCCCGTCTGAAGTTTGCTAGAGAGCATTTGGATGATCCAGAAGCAGATTGGGAGAATGTCATATGGTCAGATGAAACCAAAGTAGCACTGTTTGGTAGAACAACAACTCGTCGTGTTTGGAGGAGAGAGAATGCTGAGTTGCAACCAAAGAACACCATACCTACTGTGAAGCATGGGGTGGCAACATCATGATTTGGGGCTGTTTCTCTACAAAGGGAACCGGTCTACTGATCCGTGTACAAAAAAGAATGAATGGGGCCATGTATCGTGAGATTTTGAGTGCAAACCTCCTTCCATCAGCAAGGGCATTAAAGATGAAACGTGGCTGGGTCTTTCAGCATGACAATGATCCCAAACACACCAACCGGGCAATGAAGGAGTGGCTTTGTAAGAAGCATTTCAAGGTCCTGGAGTGGCCTAGCCAGTCTCCAGATCTCAACCCCATAGAAAACCTTTGTAGGGAGTTGAAAGTCTGTGTTGCCCAGCGACAGCCCCAAAACATCACTGCTCTAGAGGAGAACTGCATGCAGGAATGGGCCAACATACCAGCAACAGTGTGTGACAACCTTGTGAAGACTTACAGAAAACGTTTGACCGACAAAGTATTTTGTCATTGCCAACAAAGGATATAGAACAAAGTATTGAGATGAACTTTTGATATTGACCAAATACTTATTTTCCACCATCATTTGCAAATAAATTCTTTCCAAATCAGACAGCAGGTAATGAGTGGAGGACAGAGGAGCCTCTTAAAGAAGAAGATACAGGTCTTTGAGAGACAGATATCTTGCTTGATTATAGGTGACCAAATACTTATTTTCCACCATAATATGCAAATAAATTCTTTCCAAATCAGACAATGTGATTGTCTTGATTTGTTTCCACATTTTGTCTTGCATAGTTGAGGTATACCTGTGATGAAAATTACAGGCCTCTCTCATCCTCTTTAGTGGGAGAACTTGCTCAATTGGTGGCTGACTAAATACTTTTTTGCCCCACTGTATATGTGTGTAATGAAGGCATAATTCCTGGTTGTGGAGGAATTGTAACCTAACGAGTGGGCTTATGCTGAAGAGTAAACTGCTTGAACTCAGAAAGATTGCGATAGCACAGAAGATGCTAATTTTTTTTTTGGATAAGGCTGGAGTTTAAAGGGCCATAATACCCAAATGTTTAAACACTTAAAAGTGATGCAGTACAGCTGTAAAAAGCTGACTAGAAAATATCACCTGAACATCTCTATGTAAAAAAGAAAGATATTTTACCTCAAAAGTTTCTCAGTAGCCACATCTCATTGTAAAGGACTTCTAAGCATCAAATTAGTATGTCTGTCCCGGGACAGCGGAAGGAGCGAGGTTTCGTGAACTCTCATCTTATTTCCCTATTCAGCTTAAGGAAGTTTACAATGAAAAATCATGAGAGTTAAGTGAAATATCATGAGATCACAGTAAAAGAGTTAATGACCTCAGCCCTGTTGGTGCTGATTGGCTGTTGTTCATTTCTTCATTTTTTTGTTTTTTACCTGCAGCTGAGCAACAGTTGAGTATAACTTTTTGCACAGAACTTACTCTGCTGAGCTGAGGAAATTGTGAGGTAAAATATCTTCCTTTTTTACATAGAGATGCTCAGGTGATATTTTCAAGTCAGCTTTTTACAGTTATACTGCATCAGTTTCAAGTGATTTAGCATATGAGTATTATGTCCCTTTTAAGCTTTGGTGGTTATGATAAAGACTGGGTAAAAAGCTACACTCCTGTATTATATTTCTTAAGGAGGGGAGTCGATTGTTTTTTTTTGTGTGCTCCTTAAAACAAGACATAGAGAAGGGAAGTAACAAAATACCCCTTATTGGAAATTTCGGTCATAGAGGTTGCATGATATTGGGCATATAAAGTAATAACTTAAGACCTCAGATATGCCAGAAGAAAGGAGACCTTACTCTCCATGCGAGGAGGTTCATTCACCTGGGGGGCTTAAGACTGGTATATTTTCCGTACTGTGTCAGGAATCGGAAAGGAGAATATTAACTTCCCAACCAGAATCAGAAGATAAAAAGGGGGAGATTGTGACAGGCCGAGGAGCAGAGCGGCCGAAATTTAGGTTTTGATGGAGGCCCCAGATGATATAAATATAAACATAGTGGTATGGCAACGGTTGTGAATAAGTGTAGAGAACTAGCCCCATATTGTGACTGTTGGGCTGCCACAGTAGTATAATTAAAGGGTCAGAACGGACTGTGCTTAACCAACGCTTGGAAGTGACCCCACGTCTATACCTAGTGAAAGTGGTCCCTATGGTGCTGTATTTGGCATTAATGAGCATTGCCTGTCAATTAATTGGCCATGTCCCTGTAGATCCCTGTGATTTATATTATAATTATGCACAAAAGGTTATGTATATGTGTCAAAATGGAACAATTCTGAGTTATGTGCAACTGAAAATGTTACTTGTCCTTTGCATGGGACTGTGCAGCTTTTGAGAGACCTGAGAGTAAATGTGGGTCTAGAGAAGGACATAGGGTTAACAACCTGTCGATATTCTGTATAAGATATGTATACTGTGAAAACAAAAGTGTTTATTTATATTTATTTATAAAATATTTTACCAGGAAGGAAACATTGAGATTTCTCTCATTTTCAAGTATGTCCTGGGTCCACAAAACATTGCATTGATACAATAGGGTACAATAAAATACAAAAACAATATTAATACATAATATATGCAAATTTTTACATAGAACAGGTAGCAAACATATAATCAACCATGACAGGTGCATTCTGTTTTGAGATATGCAAAGAGGGATCTCTTAAAGGATTTTAGGCTAAGGGAAGGTTTTAAAGTGTGCTGGAGGTCCAGGGTCGGCTCCAAGGGGGGGGCATTGATGGGCAATGCCCGCCCAAATGGAATGCTGTGCCCCCTCAAAAATTGTCTGACTCAGCCAGGTTGGGGAGGGGGAAGACTGAATGATAATTTACTAGGAAGCACGTATAGGCTCAGCACAGCCAGCTAGGGGCAGGTATGTACATTATCCTGGTTCCTGTTTTCTTCCTCCAATTAGGTATTGCCAGCAGTCAGGAAACAGTGATAGTTTCCAGGCCAGCACAATAGTAACCAATTACTAGGACAACTTCATTCAGCTTAATAGGATAGGAATTCAGGATCCCCAGTAATTTTATTTCTGTAACATATTATAATGGTACACAACTACTAAAAGCCATCTTGTCCTGTAAATTGTATTGTAATGGCCAACCCTCTGACTGCCTTACTGCAGCTGTGGCATTTTCACATAGCCATGGCCAAACGGTTACAGGAATACACAGCACAATGAATTTAAAAATAAAAATACTCCTTATGTGTTCATGCATGTGTATTAGTTGTGAAGGATAGAAAATTACTGATTCTGCTTCAGTGACTCATGCTGACTGGCCAATATCTGCCAAGGCTCCCAGGTTATGGTTATGAGTGAGGTTGTTTAACTGCTTATACCTATTTAAGATGTCACTTTTGAGGTGTTCTAGAAGGGATAAAAAAAGATTGGTTTAGGTAATTGAGAATAAAATGAGATCCCTGTTGGCATGGATAATCTATTCTGTTTTATTGACATGTCAAAACTAGTTAATATGAATGATGATCTGCTATTGTCAATATTTCAATATTATACTTGTCACTCAAAAGCAGTGGATAATGTTTTGTACAGCTTGTCTACCAAAATAAATACTGGTAGAGCACTGGTTTTTAAACCTGTCCTCAGGTCTCCATTTCACCTGTGCTCCAGTTCAGATATCCACAAAATGTCACCCGTTAGGGAGGCCTGAGGATAGGTTTGAAAACCAGTGTGCTAGAGTTATAAAGAATGTTAAGTAGTCAGTATGGGGTGGATACATATATGTAAATACATGGTTAAAGTAAATTTATTTAAATGTTTTGCATTTGGCCCTATTTTTGTCCTACTCCTTAGTGTTAATACAGAAGTTTAGAAACCTGGGAAACCTGTGCTCCTAAAATGTTAATAATGCTGACTCCTGCATTCTCTTGAAAAGTAAAATGTATAACCTCTATAAAGCCCATTTAACAGGGCTGTCAAAAATATACCTGTTGGATCATAAATTTGTTTGTATATTTTGTATCTGTGTGTGTGTATATGTCTCTTTTTTTGGAAAGTGTAGGTCTGCTCTTATTTTGACTCTCATACATGCTTTGTAAATGCGTGCCCCCTCGTGAAAAAAAAATGCCCCCCCCATTTCATTAGTTCTGGAGCCGACCTTGGGGGGGTCGTTCGATAATTGTGGTACTCTGTAGAAAAAGAAAGATCAAGCTGCTTGTTTTTTGTATGGAGGCAGAATAAATACTGTGCTGGTACTGGATCAGAGGTTATGGGAGGTGGGAACAGCTGGAGAGAGCATTCTGCTCAGGTAAGGTGGGAGCTTCCCAGAAAAGCTCTTAAACACAAGGCTGGAAAGATATAGGGTGCATCTGGATTCCAACGACATCCAGTTTAGGTCTTTTAGCATGTCACAATGGTGGGTCCTGTAGTTATATTGTAGCACAAAGCAGCAGAACGAGTTATACAGTGTATTAAGTTTATTTAGGTGAGTTTGCAGTGCAGGTGCATATACTACATCCCCATAAAGCAGCATTTGCTGTACAATCTGTTCCTTTACTGTAGGGCTGAGGCAGGATTTGTTTCTGTACAGGGCACCTAGTTTTGGATAGAGTTTAGATGCAAGTTTTTCTATGTGGAGGCCAAAAGATAGATTGGGGTCTAACAACATACCCAATTATTTGAAAGAGTAGATTGCAGTCAGTGTGCATTTTGATTTTGTTTTAATGTGTTGATGGGAATTTTGTAGTTTGTGTATTTTAGGTACTGTTCCAAAGATTATTGTGACAGTTTTGTCAGTGTTTAGGAAGAGTTTATTTTTTGAGATCCACTTTTCTACCTCTGTGAACTGGTCTTGGAGCACTGCCTCAAACTGCGGCAGATTGGATTTGTTTGCATAGATTACCATGTCGTCTGCGTACATGTGTACTGTTGAGGATTTGCAGACATTTGGCAGATCATTTATAAATAATGTGAATAGTAGGGGGCCGAGAATAAAACCTTGAGGAACACCACACGTGACTGGGAGAGGGAGGGAGTCACTGTCAAAAATGGAGACATACTGTGATCGATCCGATACATATAATCGAAACCAGGTTAGTGGTCGATCACCAATACCTGAGTTTTTTAGTTTGAGCAGTAGTATGTCAATGTCTACTGTGTCAAAGGCCTTTGCAAAATCATGGAAAATAGCTCCAGTTAGGTCTCCTTGTTCCATGCCAGTTTGGATGTCGTTGCAAACTTTTAGGAGGGCAGTTGTAGTGGAGTGATTCGGGCAAAAAGCTGATTGAACAGGGGTCAGATAATTAGATTGTTGGTAATACTCACATAGTTGCGTATGAACGCATTTTTCTAAGATTTTTGCCAATACTGGCAACCATATATATTGTGCGATAATTAGTAACCAAGGTTAACTCACCACTTTTATGGACAGGCACTACTCTTGCATCCTTCCAAAGTTTGGCTATGTATCCAGACACCAAGGATTCGTTAATTAGGGTTGTGACAGGTTTAGCAATTGCTGCCACACTGAGCTTCAAAAGCATTGCTGGGATTTGATCA
The DNA here is from genome assembly GCF_027579735.1 of Bombina bombina. Classification (NCBI taxonomy): domain Eukaryota; kingdom Metazoa; phylum Chordata; class Amphibia; order Anura; family Bombinatoridae; genus Bombina; species Bombina bombina. Next base: position 160,502,498 of record NC_069502.1, read on the forward strand.
GGTCCAGACTGGTTTTTCATTTTTAGATTATTAAGGTGTTTCTTAATGACATTGATGGGTACAGGTTTAAAATTTAACTTCTCTATATTGGGTCTTTGCATATTTAGTGGGGCCTGATCCACATTTGTAGTTTCAGGATGTGTGTTATTTATTAGTTTGTCAATTAGAGTGGTGGAGCATCTGACAAAACAATTGTTAAAGGCATTTGCTACTTCTAAGGGAAGTTGCAGAGTTTGGTTGTCAACTTTGACAGTGGAGGGTTGGGAGTGGATTGGGGGAGTTTGTAAGTTATTTATGACTTTCCAAAACTTTCTAGGGTTTGATATGTTATTGCTCAGATTTTCACAGAAATATTGGGCCTTGGCCAATTTTGTTTGTTAATTGCATATATTTTGCCATTGTCTATAAACACAGTGATCGTTCATAGAGCCAGTATGCTTGAACTTTGACCACAATGAATCCTGAAACTGGTACATTTGAATGAGGTTAGCTGTGATCCAATTCATATATATATATATATATATATATATATATATATATATATATATATATATATTATAGATTTGATATAAGAGATAGATTGATAACTTAAACCTGATATAAGATGTAGAGGTCCAGGAGCATAAACTAACCACAGATTTATGCTTTGGGTGGGGAGTAAGTAATATGCTATTAGTGTAAATATTCAGAACCCCAGAAGCACTAGCATATTAAAGTGTGGTTGATATAAAATACAAAACTCACATTATAGATAAGCATTTAAGAGTTCAAAGCAAATCAAGGAGATATGTAATAAGGACAATATTAGACACGCCTGTAGGTGATAACGGCTAGAGGAATCACTTTACAAATATATTTGGTTATTACATTTGGATATCAGAACAATCTGTGAAGAGGTCACAGAGTCAGAGACAGTAGGAGCAGAACACGCTAGGGGTTTGCAACCCGAAAGGGGCAATAGATAGAGTTAGTTTAGACATTTGCAAAATGGTTGTGCAGAGTATCTTGTCATTAGTTAAAATTACAAGCCTCTGAATCACTTTTAATTCAACATCAATAATTCACGTACACATTTTTCATTATAGATATAATATTGTTTATTATTTTCACTACCTCCTAGAGAGGTACTTATTACTCATTCACTTTAAAAAAAAAAAAAGTTGATAACACACTTTTTTATACCAACACACACTTGGTTAGGTAATGGGAAAATATATGATGAATACAAAGACAAGATGCCTTTGAAAAATGATTAAAAGACAAAAATGGCCTTTCAAAATAAAAACTTCTTTAAAAAAAAAGACAAAAATGGCCCATGAGACTAACCTCCAGGTTAGTGCTACACCAGACTCACAAATGATGCTTAACCAGTTAGCTGAAATGATTATGCCGCAGTTTGAATCGGTTAGGAAAGAATAAGCCGGCTTGACGATAGAAGTAAGACAATTTTCCAAAAGAATTACTAAAGTAGAGACTAGGGTCTCTGATTTGGAGGATATATGTAACACACAAGAAGTAATTAACAAAAAATCCTTAGACACAATAAAACTATTGCAGGCAAAGATTGAGGATCTAGAAGATAGATTGTGTAGCAATAACATTCGTATAGTTGGTCTGCCGGAATCTAATAATTATAAGGATTTAATAGCATATGCAGCCATAACTCTACCCCAACTACCAGGGATGCAAATACAAGGAGGGAGATAACAGGTAGAAAGAGCACATAGAATGGGCTCTAGCAAAAGATACCAAGATGGGAACACTAGGCCAAGGATGATCATGGTTAAATACCTGAGTTTCCAAGAGAAAATTGACATAATTCAGGCCTATAGGAAGTGTAATCCAATAATGATAGGGGCCAATCAAATAAAAAAATCAAGATTATTCAATAGAAACTGCAACTTAAAGAAAGGGTATGGCACCCTATTGTACAAGTCAAGAATAATTTTAAAGCTAGTCTACCATATCTAGCTAAAATCATGGTAGAGGACACTGAGGGCACAATTATATTAAATACCACTGAAGAGGCTAAAGCATTTTTTATGGAGAAGAATATAATCTTGTAAAGTGTAGTGAAGTAGCAGGAGGAGTAAGAATATAGTAGCGGTTCATCTTGATCTCAGGTCGCAAGTATAATAGTGAGGAAATTAGGTAAAAAGAATTCTAATGTCAATATGACTGGTATTGTATATAAGTAGTATGTTTTCCGGAGTGCAGAGGGAAGACATTCCTCTGTCCTCCATGGTTTTATTTATCTTCCTATCTTTTTTTTTCCTTCGCTCCCTCCCTCTGCCCCCTCGTTCGCCCAATTTTTTTCTCTTCTGTTTGATATAAATGGAGGCAATAATTAAATTAGTTTCATGGACTTTGGGGGGGATAACGTCCCTGATTAAAAGGAAAATTATTTTTAAAAAGACAAAAAAGAGATATTATGTTCCTCCAGGAATTACACCTGAAAGAGGATGAAATCTCCAAATTAAGAGTAAATTGGATAAAAGAAATATTAGCGACACTATGCGATAAGAGGTGATGTGGAGTTGCCATCCTATTTAATAAAATAATGGATTATAATATAATTAAACATGAATTAGATCCTGCTGGGTGCTATTTGATTATTCAAGTGGAGATTGGGAAAAAAAAAATCTGGTCATTCTGTAATGTGTATGGGCCGAACAAATTTGATAGAGAATTTTGGAACAAACTTAAAAAGAAACTAATTCCCCTTTTGGGCCAACATTTGGTGTCGGGGACTTAATATGACAATATATCCAGAAATGGATGGACTCTTTAAAAAATATACCCTATTGTATACTCAGCATTACAACATCCAGATGTACATAATTTTACTTATGAATCAAAAGCATATAAAAAAAAATTTAAGGATAGATTTGTTTTGGTAGAAAATAAGCTTTTGAATTTGGATATTGATTCCCAAATTAATGAGATCATACTCTCAGATCATGCCATTATTAGCCTGAAAATCAAAACTTCTTTATCTGAGGAGAAGTGTAGAAATATTTTTCAGTTTCCGAGCTATATGAGTTGTAATAGTCGATTTTGTAATTGGTTGATTAATAAATGGAATGAACATTGTAAACTGAACCATGCATATGTAGATAGAACTGAGATCTTCCGGGAGGCAGGGAAAGCTGTCCTCAGAGGAGAGATTATGGCATATATGATTAAAGTAAAAAAGAAGACTCAATTTAAGGAAATGTAAATAGCGAACCAACTTAAAGGGACACTGAACCCAAATTTTTTCTTTCGTGATTCAGATAAAGCATGCAATTTTAAGAAACTTTTTATTTTACACCTATTATCAATTTTTCTTTGTTCTCTTGCTTTCTTTATTTGAAAAAGAAGGCATCTAAGCTATTTTTTTGGTTCAGACCCATGGAAAGCATCTAAATTTACATTCTTGCATTTCAAATAAAGATACCAAGAGAATGAAGCCAATTTGATAATAGGAGTCAGTTAGAAAGTTGCTTAAAATTGCATGCTCTATCTGAATCACAAAAGAAAAAATTTGGGTTCAGTGTCCCTTTAAGAATACTTATAGTCAGTACTTAAATAGCCCAGATACATATACATGGGATAAATATATGAAGGTTAAGTTAGAGAGAGAAGTCTTTTTGAAAGGAAAATGGGCGTTTGAAGACATTAAATAAAGAGCTTTTTTAAGGGGTAACAGTGGGTCTCAGCTAAGTATTTAGCAAAGATTATCAAATTCAGAAAGAATAAGCATATAATTGCTAATATAAAGGATGGAGACAAGAGTCACATAAAGGCCTTGGAAATCAGACACGCCTTTTTTAGGTATTATTAGAAGCTATATATATTCTGCAGATCTTGTGGATGAATTGGAGAAAGAGAGATTTTGGCAAAAAATAAAGCTACCTAAAGTATCAGCAGAGACTCTTCAAAAAAACATAATTTATGTAAGAACTTACCTGATAAATTAATTTCTTTCATATTGGCAAGAGTCTATGAGCTAGTGACGTATGGGATATACAATCCTACCAGGAGGGGCAAAGTTTCCCAAACCTCAAAATGCCTATAAATACACCCCTCACCACACCCACAATTCAGTTTAACAAATAGCCAAGAAGTGGGGTGATAAAGAAAGGAGTAATAAAGCATCAACAAAGGAATTTGGAAATAATTCTGCTTTATACAAAAAAATAATAACCACCATAAAAAAGGGTGGGCCTCAAGGACTCTTGCCAATATGAAAGAAATGAATTTATCAGGTAAGTTCTTACATAAATTATGTTTTCTTTCATGTAATTGGCAAGATTCCATGAGCTAGTGATAGCAATACCCAAGATGTGGAACTCCACGCAAGAGTCACTAGAGAGGGAGGGATAAAAATAAAAACAGCCATTTTCCGCTGAAATTAATCCACAACCCAAAATATAAATTGAATCTCATAAATGAAAGGAAAAAACTTAAATCAAAAGCAGAAGAATCAAACTGAAACAGCTGCCTGAAGAACTTTTCTACCAAAAACTGCTACTGAAGAAGCGAATACATCAAAATGGTAGAATTTAGTAAATGTATGCAGAAGACCAAGTAGCAGCTTTGCAAATCTGATCAACTGAAGCTTCATTCTTAAAAGCCAAGGAAGTGGAAACTGATCTAGTAGAATGAACTGCAATTCTCTGAGGCGGGGCTTGACCCGACTCCAAATAGGCTTGATGAATCAAAAGCTTTAACCACGAAGCCAAAGAAACGGCAGAAGCCTTCTGACCTTTCCTAGAAACAGAAAAGATAACTAATAGACTAGAGGTCTTCCTGAAATCTTAGTAGCTTCAACATAATATTTCAGAGTTCTCACCTTATCCAAAGAATGTAAAGATCTCTCCAAAGAATTCTTAGGATTAGGACACAAGGAAGGAACAACAATTTATCTATTAATGTAGTTAGAATTCCCAACCTTAGGTAAGAATTTAAATGAAGTCCGCAAAACTGCCTTATCCTGATGAAAAATCAGAAAAGGAGATTTAAAAGAGAGAGCGGATAATTCAGAAGCTCTTCAAGCAGAAGAGATGGCCAAAAGAAACAACACTTTCCAAGAAAGTAGTTTAATGTCCAAAGAATGCATAGGCTCAAACGGAGAAGTTTGTAAATCCTTTAAAACCAAATTAAGACTCCAAGGAGGACAGATTGATTTAATCACAGGCTTGATACAAACCAAAGCCTGCACAAAACAATGAATATCAGGAAGTTTAGCAATCTTTCTTTGAATTAAAACAGAAAGAGCAGAGATGTGTCCTTTCAAGGAACTTGCAGACAAACCTTTATCCAAACCATCCTGAAGAAATTTGTAAAATTCTAGAAATTCTAAAAGAATGCCAAGAGAATTTATGAGAACACCATGAAATGTAAGTCTTCCAAACTCGATAATAAATCTTTCTAGAAACAGATTTACGAGTCTGCAACATAGTATTAATCACGGAGTCAGAAAAGCCTCTATGACTAAGCACTAAGCGTTCAATTACCATACCTTCAAATTTAATGATTTGAGATCCTGACCTTGAGATAGAAGGTCTGGCCTTAATGGAAGTGGCCAAGGTTGGCAACTGGACAGCTGAACAAGATCCGCATACCAAAACCTGTGAGGCCATGCTGGTGCCACCAGCAGCACAAACGATTGCTCCATGATGATTTTAGAGATCACTCTTGGAAGAAGAACTAGAGGCAGGAAAATATAAGCCGGTTGATAACACCAAGGAAGTGTCAATGCATCCACTGCTTCCGCCTGAGGATCCCTGGACCTGGACAGGTACCTGGGAAGTTCCTTGTTTAGATGAGATGCCATCAGATCTATTTCTGGAAGCCCCCACATCTGAACAACTTGAGAAAACACATCTGGGTGGAGAAACCATTCTCCCGGATGTAGAGTCTGATGACTGAGGTAATCTGCTTCCCAATTGTCTATACCTGGGAAATGAACCACAGAAATTAGACAGGATACTTCTTTCATAGCTTGAGGACTGTGAGTCCCACCCTGATGATTGACATATGCCACAGTTGTGAAATTGTCTGACTAAAAGCAAAAGAACGTCTCTCTCTTCAACAGAGGCCAAAACTGAAGAGCCCTGAGAATCGCACAGAGTTACAAAATATTTATTGGTAATCTCGCCTCTTGAGATTTCCAAACCCCTTGTGCTGTCAGAGATCCCCAAACAGCTCCCCAACCTTAAAGACTCGCATCTGTTGTGATCACAGTCCAGGTTGGACGAATGAAAGAGACCCCTAAAATTATACGATGGTGATCTAACCACAAAGTCAGAGAAAGTCGAACATTGGGATTTAAGGATATTAATTGTGATATCCTTGTATAATCCCTGCACCATTGGTTCAGCATACAAAGCTAGAGAGCAAAAAGGATGGCGTCCGATGCTGCAGTCATGAGACCTAAAACTTCCATGCACAAAGCTACTGAAGGGAATGATTGAGACTGAAGGTTCCGACAGGCTGCAACCAATTTCAAACGTCTCTTGTCTGTTAGAGACAAAGTCATGGACACTGAATCTATCTGGAAACCTAAAAAGGTTACCTTTGTCTGAGCAATCAAAGAAGTTTTTTGTAAACTGATCCTCCAACCATGTCTTCAAAGAAACAACACTAGTTGATTTGTGTGAGAATCTGCAGAATGTAAAGACTGAGCAAGTACCAAGATATCATCTAAATAAGGAAACACTGCAAGACCCCACTCTCTGATTACAGAGAGTAGGACACAGAGAACCTTTGAAAAGATTCTTGAAGCTGTCGCTAGGCCAAAAGAAAGAGCAACAAATTGGTAATGCTTGTCTAGAAAAGAGAATCTCAGGAACTGAGAGTAATCTGGATGAATCGGAATATGAAAATATGCATCCTGTAAGTCTATTGTGGTCATATAATGCCCTTGCTGAACAAAAGGCAAAATAGTCCTTATAGTCACCATTTTGAAAGTTGGTACTCTTACATCGATTCAAAATTTTTAGATCCAAAACTGGTCTGAATGAATTTTCTTTGGGGCAATGAATAGATTTGAATAAAACCCCAAACCCTGTTCCTGAAACGGAACTGGCATGATTACCCCTAAAATCTCCAGGTCTGAAACACACTTCAGGAAAGCCTGAGCCTTTACTGGGTTTGCTGGAATGCATGAGAGAAAAAAATCTTTTCACAGGCGGTCTTACTCTGAATCCTATTCTGTAGCCCTGAGAGACAATACTCTGAATCCAATGATTTTGGACCGAATTGATCAAAACATTTTTGAAAAATCTTAATCTGCCCCCTACCAGCTGAGCTGAAATATTGGCCACATCTTCATGCAGACTTGGGGGCTGGCTTTGAGCTCTTAAATGGCTTGGATTTATTCCAATTTGAAGAAGGCTTCCAATTGGAAACAGATTCTATCAGGTGCTTCAGGTTCCAGATAAACCTGTGGAAAGTTTGTTAGATAAGTTTAAGGATCACAACTGCAGATATCTATTCCTAACCAATTTACAATAGTTGTATGTAAGTAACCCTGCAGGTGGTAAGAAGATGCATCTCTTTTGAAATGAACAACAGATTAAGAACAGGGAAGCAAACAGTTAATATAAGGCTATGTTGTAGACAACTATGTATGTACTAAAACATAGTTGCTTTCCACTGCCTCTTAATAATAAATAGAATCTTTAAGCAAACCGGCAATGACTGAGATCTTGTGGCTGACCTGAACTCCAGTGAGATGATGGGGAGAGCAGAAAGATTCGAGCTGCAGCAGCAGTAGCGTTGATGGAGGCGTGTGACGTCACCGCTCCGATGTGATCAGCTGGTAGAAGGAGGAGGATCCGGAGCTGCAGACAGAAATAGAGCTTGCATCCTGGAATGGAGTGAGTCAGCTGTAGATGCGCTGTGGCTAAACGTCACAGAAGGAGGGGCTTGATACGGAGCCTTCAGGAGAAGAATACCAAGCAAAGTACTAAGGATTGAGGAGGGTTTTATAGGCAGGCAAGTGCTCGGTAAGCCTTAAAGGTACAGCATAATAAGTAAAAGACATGCTTCAGCACTGTGATATGACAAGATCACCTTCTGGAGATCAAGTGAAGGACGTTCAGGATGGCATCGGTGGAATAGTGCTGTCAGTCTGGGTGCTGAAACCCGGGAGGCTGGCTCCCAAGTATCCTCCTCGTCTGGGTACCCTTTCCAATGCACTAAGTATTGTAAGTCTCCCCTGTATCTACGCGAATCAACGATTGCTTGAACCTCAAATTCGTCGGAGGATTCTAAGAGATCCAGAATGATAGTCAAATGTTATGGATACACTTAGCGCCTGCTAAGAATAGACCCTCGCTCTGGTAGATAGACTCCTAGTAGTCAAATGAAAAATTGCAGAGTAACAAAGTGATAAACACCAAAGTGCCAATTAAACAAGGCTAGGTCTGATTGATCTTAACGTGAAGGTTACAATGAAGGGCAAAAGGTAAGATTAAGATTCAAATTTATTATCATATAACAAATATCATGGATCCATGTACAATGCTTAAAAATACAAAGTGACAATAACAATACAATTTATTAAAAATAAAATAATGCACAATATATTAATTGATGCAATTAAAACAGTCCATAATGTAAAAATAATTCATTAAAATCAGTTAAAAATTAATGAATTGTGAAACTCCTATTGAAGGTCAATAATAATGCTAGTTGGTACAATGATGCTGATGAAAAAAAGCGAAAAAAAGTAGCAGACTTACTACCTGCAACTATGTGTTTAACATAGAAAGATGAGATATAAATAAATAAATTGCAAAGGTTCCACTACAGATCAATAATGTGCTGGAAGATACAAAATTCCTCTTTGGGATTTTTGACATGTATATGTTTCGATAAAAATAGATAAAAATAGATATAAAGGAGGGGGACTTCCGGGTGGCGGCCATGCTTGGACGCAATATTTTGAGCTGCTCCAGTTATCCTACTATTCCAACTAAAATCTCCGCTTAGGAACTCCATCTGAATTTTAATTTGATGGCATATTGATCGGCGGAGGATTCCCTTTCAGGAGATACCCGTTTTAGGATTGCTGCCTGCTCTCAGAATCCGGAGCATTAACTCTGAGGTTTAGGCCTCAATACAACCCCCCAGTGATTTCCCCTTGTGGACTTCACTGTCGAGCGGTGCCTACTGTGCGCTGTTAATTACCTGCATACTGAGTGCCCAATTACAATTTAAGACTCAAGCTAAAATGGAGACCGCTGCAAGTTTCCTAATAGAACTGAGCCGCTTGCTCGCCGGCTATCAGGAGCTATTTGAAGAAAACCTGCAAATGGCATCTGGCTCAAATATCGGTAATCGAGAGAGGATTCCTCAGCAAGAACCTAGCTGGTCAGAGGGGGGGAGTAGGGGAGACCCCTGTCCTCGGAGCCCGCTACCCGTCACCGACTACGCTTCCAGAGAACTTGTGTTTCTGACTCCATCTGCGGTCCCCGTGGCCAGTGATAATGAGGCTTCGCTATGGAATGCTGCAAACGTGAGAGACCTTCTCACAGCACAAAGAGATCCCAACTGCTGTACCGTTGACCGGGGAAGAGCTGCTCATATAGAGAACCCAGCAACTGAAAATCTAGCACTCTCTAGGAATGCACTGAACGCTCCTGCTGACCCAAAGAAAGTTAAAGGACCGCAAACATCTACCTTACCTGAATATGAAGATACGCCGACTAGGAAGAGTTCGGCCGCACATACTTGGCCTCTCCCGCAGCTGTCCTTCACCTCCATGTACACGGAGATACCAGGTATGAGCTGGGACTTAATCAATCCTCTACTAGTGACCACATGCACTGGGGGAAAAACGATGCCGACAGTTGATACGGTGAGTCCTGGTAATGCACAGCAGCAGTGTCACCCAATCCCACTGTCAGGCCAGACGAACACTTGTGTAGTTTTTACTGCTGTCTCGGTTCCGGAAAGCTGGGACCCCGGAGGGTCATCTCTGCTAATCAGAAGTGCAGGTCCCGAAGCCTCAAGCAGTAAAGTCAGGGCGGTTCTGGCTTTTGTGATGAAACTGGATAGATCAGGAGTGGGCTAATTCTCAAAACGCTTCTGGGTACAGGGGAACCAGGAGATAATCCTGAAACCATACCAGACTGTCATGGCTGTAACTTTTCCTGCCTCCAGAGACCCAGATTGGGTTAAGACATGCAGATTTACATTGGCTGACACTGATTTCTGTGCCTGCAAAGAGACCCCGGGGATTTCATTAAAGATTAGCCTGTCTCAGTTATGTTTTTGCCATGTTAACGTTCCCACGAATGTTCTGAATAGACTGCATAGATGTATGCTAATATGGACGCACTAAGGACTTTTATTTTCATGCTCCCAGTGAGAGAAACACACTCATATATGTATGTTCATATCCCCCTAATTCTTTGATAGTTATTTAATGAATGTATTGTTGGTGCTGCACTCTTTTCTCTTTTTATTACCTATAATTTACAAGCTGTAGCAAGCTGATTCCTTTAGATGTACACATTTACTGCAGGGCAGGTCACAACTAGAGAGGAGGTCATGGTGGACCAGTGTTTGTTTAACTATTATGATACTTTAGGCCCATAGCTATTTTTAATTAACTTTAATATTCCCAACCACCTGGTTAAGTTAGTCTCCCTTGTGTACATAATAACACAACAATGATCTCAATTAACTTCGCTGCTAGCCAGGACATTTAAATATACTTTTTCCTATCTATTAGCCAGTACATAAATCATAGCTGCATTAAATCTTCTAACTCCTGTCTAGCATTTTAGTTGCTACCCTGAATCACTCCCCAGGGAGCCTACACAGCCATCACTACTATTACACATAGGGTAGTAGAGCATTACCTAGTTGCTGGTCCTTTATATAGTACACTACACTGCAGTTCTCTGTGCCCACGTTAATATGTTTTCAGCCAATTCAGCTCTCTATTAGATTATTTTTGGTTATCTCCTTAACTCACACATCTTTACACCTGGGTTGTTATTCTGCACTCAGTCAGTTTAGCTGCTACTGCTCTTCCAAGCCCAAGAGTGGCAATAGGTTTAGCTACCTAACCTCCATTGATTATTGATGTTTTTCAAGGGTCCAAGAGTGACCTATTGGTACCTGAGGAGGTTTCTATATTCACATAAAAAAAAAAAAAAAGAGAGGTTACAGTTAAAGTTACCTGTTTAATTTTGAATCTGTATATGTCTGAGAATGCATGCCATTTTACTAATGTACAGTCTGTTACAAAATACGTCTTTCCTGTCACAAGGTAATTTCACTTGTTTTTGTAAATGCTTCCAAAAACCTCAATAAAAATCTTTAAATATAAAAAAAAAAAAAAAAAAATAGATATAAAGGGAGGGGGAACAAGAAAAGGGGTTCTTTATAGAAAACCATGGGTCTTTGGATATTCTAAAAAATGGGTAATTGGGACTAAGTCGTCCTTCCATTTCTGGGGGCCCATTCCATTGGCCTTTAGGTTTTTCTAAAAGAGAGTTTTATTGGGACTAGGTCATCCTTCCATTTCTGAGGATCATTGAAGGAGATTTTAAAGTTTATTTGATCATTTATGATTTAGAAGGTGGGTTAAGTCTTCTTTGTAATTTAAGCCCTTGGGATACAAACAATCCAATTGGAATATCCACTTGGATTCAGCTGTTAACAATTGCTTTTCATGGTTACCACTTCTCAAATTCTTGGTGACTCTATGGATTCCCTTATATTTAAGTGTGTAATGTTTCCCTGGTGTTTAGTAGAAAAATGTCTATATAAGGGTGTGTCCATATTTCGTTTGTCAATCAATAGGAGATGTTCCCGTATCCTATCCCTAAGGATTCTGGACGTCTGTCCCACATACTGAAAGCCACAAGGGCAATGTAATAGGTAGATTACTCCCCTATCTTGACATCTTATTAGATCTCCTATTTTGAATTCCTCTTTGGTGTTATTGGATTGGAACTTAGCTGCTTTCATCCCACATTTACATGCTTTACATGTATGGCAGGGGTAAAATCCTTTGACCTTTTTCCCAAATACATCCTTTATTCCTGAAGCTTTTCTTTTTTGTAAACTAGGTGCTAATCTAGTCTTCAGGTTCTTCATTTTTCTATATATAAATCTTGGTGTTTGTGACAGTCTCTCTCCCAATATGTCGTCATCTTTTAGAAGTATCCAATGTTTGTGAAAGATGTTTTCGACAATGTGTTTATTATCACTATATCCAGTTATCATAGGTATGTTCAGAACATCGTCTGTTACATTTTCCTTGATCTTTTCTTTATATTTAGTGAGTTCTTTCCTCTCCGTTTTCCTTACTTCTTCCATCTTTTGGTCCAACATTTTTTCATCATAGCCTCTCTCCAAGAATTTTTATTTAATTATAGAGGCTTGTTCTTCCCATTTGGACAGACTGGAACAATTTTTCCTCATTCGCAGAAGTTGACCCTTCAGGATGTTGTTTTTCCATATTGTGTGATGACAACTTTCTTTGTGAACATAATTGTTGCTGTCCACTTCTTTGAAATATGTGGATGACTCCAGTTTCCCTTCTTTCACTTCTATTTTGAGATCCAAAAAAGTGAGGGTAGTATAACTCCGCTCGTAGGTAAACCTGAGATTTGCAGTATTTTTGTTCATGATTTCGAATTTATACTCAAGTTCTTCTAAGGTTCCTTTCCAGACCAAGATTATGTCATCTATATAACGTCGATAGAGGAACAGGTCCCCACTAGCTGGGCAGGAGTCCCAAAATATATCCTCCCATTTGCCCATGTACAAATTCACGTAGCTAGGTGCGAACCTGGTCCCCATTGCTGTACCATAGATTTGGCAATAGAATTTGCCATTGTTACAGAAAAAATTATGTGTGAGGATATAGTTAATACTATCCAGTATAAATTCACTTTGTCTGGATGGTATATAAGAGTCTTTTTCTAAAAAGAACCTCACTGCGTGTATACCCTCTTCATGTGGGATACTCATGTACAACGATGTCACATCGCATGATGCTAGTATGTAGCCCTTCTCCCATGGTAAGTCTTCTATGAGATTTAGAATTTGTGTCGAATCTCTCAAATAAGACGGCAGTTGTCTAACCAATTTTTGTAGATGTTTATCTACATACTCCGATAGGTTACTACTTAGTGACCCTATCCCGGAGATTATTGGTCTCCCTGGTGGTTTTATCAGTGATTTATGAATCTTTGGGAGATGATATAATATCGGTATTACCAGGTACTTCACATGTATATAGTCAAATTCTTTGTTATTCAAAATTCCCTCCTCTTTTTCCTCTTTTAATAGGTCTGTTAGTTCTTTTTTATATAGGTCGGATTTCCTGTCAGTCTCTGATAGGTATCGGTATCGTTCAGAATACTTTTGTTTTCTGCTTCATAATCGTCCCTATTCATCACGACAATTCCTCCGCGGGGTTTATAGTCAGATTTTGATTGTTTTCCAACTTTTTGATGGTCTCAAGTTGTTTCATTGATAAGTTTTGTTTCCTATTTTTGAGTTTTTTTCTGTTGTATTTCCCATTTCTCTTTACACACTACAGTCTCAAAGGCTTCTATTGCCGTTCCTTTACTGTTTACGGGGTAGAAGGTTGACTTTGGTCTTAATTCGGTATGTTGATATTCTTACGTTGATGTCAGAGTATTAATCCCCATTGTACTGTATCCTGTTCCTTCCAATGCAGATTTCAAGAAGAACCTTTTCAAGGCTAATTTCTTGATAAACTCTTTCGTGTTCACAAAAGTATTGAATTAATCCAAACTCCTAGATGGAGCAAATGAGAGACCAAAATTTAGGACTGATTTCTCACTTTCATTTAGTTCATATGAACTTAAATTGAAAATGCCTTTATTCGTCCCTTTACTTTCATCATCATTGTTGTTATATTTGGCTCTGTTGATTTTTACACGTCCTCTCTTTCCTCTATGTGTCTTGCCTGTGTTTTTTATATATGTTGGTTTTTCTCTTTTCCTTTTTATTGGTGATGGTCCAACTCTAAAAAAGAAGAAGAAGAGCAGGAGGAGGATGGTTGTGTCATAGTTGGTGTAGTGGAGATAGACGATTTAGGTTCCCCTTCTATTCTCCTTGTCCGTGTTTGTTTTTTCGGTTCTTCAGTCCTTATGACTTCCTTTTGCCTTCTACCATCTATTTCATTCCTCTGTCTGGGAAATTTCCAATCATGTTTTGGAGTTTCATAGGAATTCATGTTTTCTGGATAATTCCCATGCTCTCTATAATGATCTCTTAGTATGGCGTAGTAGTTCCTTGATCTATCAGGATGACGTCTAGATTGATATATATCTTCTTCTTGATGGTATTCTCTTTCTTGATGGTAATAATCGCCCCCATTTTCATAGTAATTGGATCTCCCTCTTATTCCATATTCTGGTCCATATTGTCTCCTTTGTATATTCCAATAGTTGGATGCTCATCCACATTTCTCCTCTCTTTGTTCCAATAATTGGAATAATGATCTCTGTTCCTCATGTTGTACCGTTGTCCCCTGTCCCATCTCTGGCTTTTATATTGTCTTCCATAGGGCTCCATGTACTAAGCCGTCAATTCATCCGTCATTTTAGATGCGGCTAAACTCGCCGTTACTTGCCGCGGGCGAAATGGTGTCCACTGTTGCTATGTACTAATAATCCCACAATAAATAGACACAACTAGCCCGCCGCGAGCAGTGGCGGAATATTGATAAATTTGACGCCTCGCTCGCCGCGACTAAGCTGATGTACTTAACTTTCAGTTGAATTGTCTGGCCAATTGTTAACACGTGACATGTAAGGTGTCATGAACGTCATAGTAGTCGCGGGAATAGAATTTTGCTCCTATAAATGTACAACTTTTCTAAACAACTTTATTATTGTTCCAAAATTTTTGGAGAGTAATTACAGAGCTCTCTTTTTTGTGATCTTTATTTACAAATTCGATATGGCTTCATCTGGATCTGAATACACGGGGGACACGAACTCTCCTTCTTCTAACCATATGATTAGCGACATTTCCAGTATTCTGTCTTCTAGCCAGTATTTGCATCACACGGAGAATAAACAAATACAGAATTCTCTCCATAGCTGCTGAAATGAACAATGTAAGTACAATGCTGATATTACTGCCTTTTATATATGTCTAGACTGGCGTCTACAGTGACTTTCCTATTGTTTTGTACCTTGCCCGCCACCTAAAAGGTGGCGAGGCAAAAATAACGAGGTGGGGGCGGAGATTGACGCGAGCGGACAAATAGATTTTTTAGTACATTCGTTTTTGGCGAGTTGGTGGTCAAATGTGTCTAATTACAGTGAAAAATGGATAGGTAGCGAGGTTTGGCGGATAAGTACGCTCGCAATTTTAAAAATGTGAGTTTTAACATAATTGACGGCTTTGTACATATCAGTTTGCGAGTTTTGACGCAAGATTTGTTGCGGGTAGCTCACTGACGGTTTAGTACATGGAGCCCATAGACTCCCCCTTTATACCTGTAGGAGCTGTTTGAATAATTATTGTGTCTATTGTTATACTGACGTCCATTAGGTGAATGATATGGACTATGTTGTCTATATGTTTTCTCTGTGTTTTTGTTCCTATCATAATTTCTTACATTTTGGGAGTCATTGAAGTAAATATCTCTATGATCTCCAATTTGTTCATCTGGCTTGGTCCCTCTTACCAAAATTGACCCTGTTTTGGATACATTTTTATTTTCTTCTAATTGTGTGCTTTCTATTGCAGAATCTCCCTCTGTTGTCGTTAGATTTTTATCTTTATCTTTGTTATTTAACTCTCTCATCAATTTTTTAGTTTTCTTTTGGATCACATCATCTTTAATTTTACTTACTTTTTTTACTAAGTTTTCTTTCCTTTCTATTATGTCCTTAGATTCTGGTCCTGAGTTTTCTAAATTCAGGATAATTTCCTCATCATCCTTAATCTCTAGATCTATATTTGATGTTAAAACTATCCTATATTCTATGATGAGTTCTATCAGTTGTCTAGAGGTCTCTATTAACACTTTTCTCAATTTCTGAGCGATAGATTCTGAAAGGGGAAAGGCACATTCTTTGTGTACCATTAATCCTTTTGGTATGATATCTAGCTCTAGGCATTTGCGCAAGAACGAGATTTCTGCTTTGTATTTTACCTCCATGATAAGTAGTTTTTCAAGTTCTCTAAAAATTAACTGAATATCTATATTATATTCCTCATCTGTACTTGTGTCTGAGTTAGTTCTAATTCTATCGACCTTGATATCGATAGCTTCTCTTAGGTTTTTTAAGGCGTCCATAATAGGATATAAATAGATGTATATAGACTATACAGGAACTTAAATATAAGCTGGCAGCTCAGTGTGACTAGGAAGAAGAAACAGTCGAATGTTATGGATACACTTAGCGCCTGCTAAGAATAGACCTTGGCTCTGGTAGATAGACTCCTAGGGGTCGATCCGATAAAAATCGTCGCCCGCAAAAGCCGGCGACGCCAAGAATTGCGCGGATTTGGTATCCTATATACGGCGTAAGCTAGAAGTTACGCGCGTATATTTCTGCCGTCGCCCGCAGTTTTTTGGGCCATAGGCAGGTATACCAAACCCGCGCAGTTTGGTATCCAATATGCAGCGTAAGGACTTACGTGGCGAAAATGGAGAAAACTTACTCCATTTTCACCTCGCCACAAAAAGCAGCCGTAAGAAGCCTTACGCTGACTATTGGAGCCCCGTAACTCCCTAAACTAGCTGCTAAAATAAACCTAACACCTAACGCATGCGCAATGTCTATCTACCTGTCAACCGCGATCTTCTAAAATAAACCTAACACCTAACGCATGCGCAATGTCTATCTCCCTGTCAACCGCGATCCCCCCCCCCCCCCCCCAAATCCCTAATAAAGTTATTACCCCCTAAAACGCCGCTCCCGGACCCCGCCGCCATCTACATAAACTAACCCCCTACTGTGAGCCCCTAAAACCGCCGCCATCTACCTTATCTATCCCGTAATCTGACCCCTTACACCGCCGCCACCTATATAAAAATTATTAACCCCTAATTTAATCTACCTACCCCGCCGCCAGCTATGTTATCTATATTAACCCTAAGTATATTATAGTTAATATAGTTATTACATTATATATATTAACTATATTAACCCTAATTATATTAGGGTTAATATAGTTAATATAGTTACTATAGTATTTATATTAACTATATTAACTCTATCTAACCCTAACACCCCTAACTAAATTTATATTAAATTAATCTAATTAATTTATAAACTAAAATATTCCTATTTAAATCTAAATACTTACCTATAAAATAAACCCTAAGATAGCTACAATATAATTAATAATTACATTATAGCTATGTTAGGGTTAATATTTATTTTACAGGTAAATAGTTAATTATTTTAACTAGGTATAATAGATATTAAATAGTTATTAACTATTTAATATCTACCTAGTTAAAATAATTACCCAATTACCTGTAAAATAAATCCTAACCTAAATTACAAATACACCTACACTATCAATAAATTTAATAAACTACTAACATCTATCTAAAAATACAATTAAATTAACTAAACTAAATTACAAAAAAAAACAAACACTAAATTACAAAAAATAAAAAAAAGATTACAAGATTTTTAAGCTAATTACACCTATTCTAAGCCCCCTAATAAAATAATAAACCCCCAAAATAACAAAAATTCCCTGCCCTATTCTAAATTAAACAAATTTCAAAGCTCTTTACCTTACCAGCCCTTAAAAGGGCCTTTTGTGGGGCATGCCCCAAAGAATTCAGCTCTTTTGCATTCAACAAATACAATCACCCCCCCCCCCATTACAACCCACCACCCACATACCCCTATTCTAAACCCACCCAAACCCCCCTTAAAAAATCCTAACACTACCCCCCTGAAGATCTCCCTACCTTGTCTTCACCACACCGGGCCGAACTCCTGATCCGATCCGGGCGATGTCGTCCTCCAAGCGGCAAAGAAGAAATCTTCCTCCGGCGATGTCATCCTCCAAGCGGCAAAGAAGAATTCTTCCTCCGGCGACGTCTTCCTCCAAGCGGCAGCAAAGTCTTCATTCTTCCGGCGGCATCTTCAATCTTCTTTCTTCGCTCCGCCGCCGCGGAGCATCCATCCCGGCCGACTGCTAAACTTGGAATGAGGTACCTTTAAATGACGTCATCCAAGATGGCGTCCGCCGAATTCCGATTGGCTGATAGGATTCTATCAGCCAATCGGAATTAAGTTAAAAAAATCTGATTGGCTGATTGAATCAGCCAATCAGATTCAAGTTCAATCCGATTGGCTGATCCAATCAGCCAATCAGATTGAGCTCGCATTCTATTGGCTGATCGGAACAGCCAATAGAATGCGAGCTCAATCTGATTGGCTGATTGGATCAGCCAATCGGATTGAACTTGAATCTGATTGGCTGATTCAATCAGCCAATCAGATTTTTTTAACTTAATTCCGATTGGCTGATAGAATCCTATCAGCCAATCGGAATTCGGCGGACGCCATCTTGGATGACGTCATTTAAAGGTACCTCATTCCAAGTTTAGCAGTCGGCCGGGATGGATGCTCCGCGGCGGCGGAGCGAAGAAAGAAGATTGAAGATGCCGCCGGAAGAATGAAGACTTTGCTGCCGCTTGGAGGAAGACGCCGCCGGAGGAAGAATTCTTCTTTGCCGCTTGGAGGACGACATCGCCCGGATCGGATCAGGAGTTCGGCCCGGTGTGGTGAAGACAAGGTAGGGAGATCTTCAGGGGGGTAGTGTTAGGATTTTTTAAGGGGGGTTTGGGTGGGTTTAGAATAGGGGTATGTGGGTGGTGGGTTGTAATGGGGGGGGGTGATTGTATTTGTTGAATGCAAAAGAGCTGAATTCTTTGGGGCATGCCCCACAAAAGGCCCTTTTAAGGGCTGGTAAGGTAAAGAGCTTTGAAATTTGTTTAATTTAGAATAGGGCAGGGAATTTTTGTTATTTTGGGGGTTTATTATTTTATTAGGGGGCTTAGAATAGGTGTAATTAGCTTAAAAATCTTGTAATCTTTTTTTTATTTTTTGTAATTTAGTGTTTGTTTTTTTTTGTAATTTAGTTTAGTTAATTTAATTGTATTTTTAGATAGATGTTAGTAGTTTATTAAATTTATTGATAGTGTAGGTGTATTTGTAACTTAGGTTAGGATTTATTTTACAGGTAATTGGGTAATTATTTTAACTAGGTAGATATTAAATAGTTAATAACTATTTAATATCTATTATACCTAGTTAAAATAATTAACTATTTACCTGTAAAATAAATATTAACCCTAACATAGCTATAATGTAATTATTAATTATATTGTAGCTATCTTAGGGTTTATTTTATAGGTAAGTATTTAGATTTAAATAGGAATATTTTAGTTTATAAATTAATTAGATTAATTTAATATAAATTTAGTTAGGGGTGTTAGGGTTAGATAGAGTTAATATAGTTAATATAAATACTATAGTAACTATATTAACTATATTAACCCTAATATAATTAGGGTTAATATAGTTAATATATATAATGTAATACCTATATTAACTATAATATACTTAGGGTTAATATAGATAATATAGCTGGCGGCAGGGTAGGTAGATTAAATTAGGGGTTAATCATTTTAATAGAGATGGCGGCGGTGTTAGGGGCTCACTTTAGGGGGTTATAGATATAATATAGCTGGCGGCGGGGTACGGGAGCGGCGGTTTAGGGGTTAATAATTTTATTAGGTTGCGGCGGGGTAAAGGAGCGGCGGTTTAGGGGTTAATAGCATTTTTATTGTTAGGCTAGTGAGGGGGGATAGCGGATAGAGGGTTAGACAGTGCGGGCTATGTTAGGGAGGCGTGTTAGACAGTGCGGGCTATGTTAGGGAGGCGTGTTAGACAGTGCGGGCTATGTTAGGGAGGCGTGTTAGACAGTGCGGGCTATGTTAGGGAGGCGTGTTAGACAGTGCGGGCTATGTTAGGGAGGCGTGTTAGACAGTGCGGGCTATGTTAGGGAGGCGTGTTAGACAGTGCGGGTGTTTTAGACTTTAGTCAGGTTTTATAGGCGCCGGCAGATTCTAACGTGGCGCAAGTCACTGGCGACGCCAGAAATTTGTACTTACGCAGATTTCTGGACATCGCTGGTTTGTGAGACTTACGGCACGTTAGCATCTGACGGCGACCTATATGGGATAGCTCGAGTTGCGAGCTGAAACTGCGGGCGACGCCGGTTCCCTCGCTTGCGCCGCAAACTGCGATCGATATCGGATCGCGCCCCTAGTAGTCAAATTAAAAATTGCAGAGTAACAAAGTGATAAACACCAAAGCGCCAATTAAACAAGGCTAGGACTGATTGATCTTAACGTGAAGGTTACAATGAAGGGCAAAAGGTAAGATTAAGATTAAAATGTATTATCTTATAACAAATATCATGGATCCATGTACAATGCTTAAAAATACAAAGTGACAATAACAATACAATTTATTAAAAATAAAATAATGCACAATATATTAATGGGACACTGAACCCAATTTTTTTCTTTCATGATTCAGATAGAGCATTACATTTTAAGCAACTTTCTAATTTACTCCTATTATCAAATTGTCTTCATTCTCTTGGAATCTTTATTTGAAATGCAAGAATGTGAGTTTAGATGCCGGCCCATTTTTGGTGAACAACCTAGGTTGTACTTGCTGATTGGTGGAAAAATTCATCCACCAATCAAAAACTGCTATCCAGAGTTCTGAACCAAGAAAAAAGCTTATATACCTTCTTTTTTATGTAAAGATAGCAAGAGAACGAAGAAAAAATGATAATATAAATAAATTAGAAAGTTGCTTAAAATTGCATGCTCTATCTGAATCACAAAAGAAAAATTTTGGGTTCAGTGCCCCTTTAACCCCTTAATGACCACAGCACTTTTCCATTTTCTGTCCGTTTGGGACCAAGGCTATTTTTACATTTCTGCGGTGTTTGTGTTTAGCTGTAATTTTCCCCTTGCTCATTTAATGTACCCACACATATTATATACCGTTTTTCTCGCCATTAAATGGACTTTCAAAATATACCATTATTTTCCTCATATCTTATAATTTACTATAAAAAAATTTATAAAATATGAGGAAAAAATAGAAAAAAACACACTTTTTCTAACTTTGACCCCCAAAATCTGTTATACATCTACAACCACCAAACAAAAACCATGCTAAATAGTTTCTAAATTTTGTCCTGAGTTTAGAAATACCCAATGTTTACATGTTCTTTGCTTTTTTTGCAAGTTATAGGGCCATAAATACAAGTAGCACTTTGCTATTTCCAAACCACTTTTTTTCAAAATTAGCGCTAGTTACATTGGAACACTGATATCTTTCAGGAATCCCTGAATATCCCTTGACATGTATATATTTTTTTTTAGAAGACATCCCAAAGTATTGATCTAGGCCCATTTTGGTATATTTCATGCCACCATTTCACCGCCAAATGCGATCAAATAAAAAAAAATGTTCACTTTTTCACAATTTTTTTCACAAACTTTAGGTTTCTCACTGAAATTATTTACAAAAAACTTATGCAATTATAGCATACATGGTTGTAAATGCTTCTCTGGGATCCCCTTTGTTCATAAATAGCAGACATATATGGCTTTGGTTTTGCTTTTTACTAATTAGAAGGCTGCTAAATGCGACTGCGCACCACACGTGTATTATGCCCACCAGTGAAGGGGTTAATTAGGGAGCATGTAGGGAGCTTCTAGGGTTAATTTTAGCTTCAGTGTAGTGTAGTAGACAACCCCAAGTATTGATCTAGCCCATTTTGGTATATTTCATGCCACCATTTCACCGCCAAATGCAATCAAATTAAAAAAAACGCTAAATTTTTCACAATTTTAGGTTTCTCACTGAAATTATTTACAAACAGCATGTGCAATTATGGCACAAATAGTTGTAAATGCTTCTCTGGGATCCCCTTTGTTCAGAAATAGCAGACATATATGACTTTGGGGTTGCTTTTTGGTAATTAGAAGGCCGCAAAGTGCTGCTGCGCATCACACATGTATTATGGCTAGCAGTCAAGGGGTTAATTAGGTAGTTTGTAGGGAGCTTGCGGGGTTAATTTTAGCTTTCGTGTAGAGATCAGCCTCCCACCTGACACATCAGACCCCCTGATATCTCCCAAACAGCTCCCTTCCCTCCCCCACCCCACAATTGTCCCCGCCATCTTAAGTACTGGCAGAAAGTCTGCCAGTACTAAAATAAATGTTTTTTTGTTTTTTTTAAAAATACATCTTTAGCATATTTACATATGCTACTTTGTAGGATACCCCCTTAGCCCCCAACCTCCCTGATCCCCCCCAAAAACAGCTCTCTAACCCCCCCCCTGCCTTATTGGGGGCCATCTTGGGTACTGGCAGCTGTCTGCCAGTACCCAGTTAACAACATTTTTTCCTCTTTTTGTATTTTTTTTTTTTACATTTTGCTGTAGTGTAGCTTCCCCACGACCAACCCCTACCCCCACCCCCTCCCAGATCCCTTAGATTAGTTTTTGGGGGCATTTACTCCCCCTCTTCCTCCCACTTACTACATAATTATTTCTGTAGTGTAAGCGGTTCCCACCCGCTCCCTCCCGTGCACGCGCCCGCCCACCGATCCCACGTGCACGCGCGCGTGTCTGTGCGCGCCCCTGACTCTCCCGCCCCCGATCCCGCCCCCCTCTGTGTATCTGAAGCCATCGATGGCCGCCCACCCACCTCCCACTGCAGCTCCCACCCACCAACGATTGCGGCCATCGATGGCCGGTGTAGAGAGGGCCACAGAGTGGCTCTCTCTGCACCGGAGGGGTACAAATTGTTATTGCAGGATGCCTCAATATTGAGGCATCCTGCAATAACCGGAAAGCAGCTGGAAGCGATGAGGATCGCTTCCAGCTGCTTTCCAAACCGAGGACGTACGCCACACGTCCTCAGGCGTTAACTGCCTTTTTTCTGAGGACGTGTGGCGTACGTCCTCGGTCATTAAGGGGTTAATTGATGCAATTAAAACAGTCCATATTGTAAAAATAATTCATTAAAATCAGTTAAAAATGAATGAATTGCGAAGCTCCTATTGAAGATCAATAATAATGCTAGCTGGTACAATGATGCTGATGATAAAAAGCAAAAAAAAGTAGCAGACTTACTACCTGCAACTATGTGTTTAACATAGAAAGATGAGATATAAATAAATAAATTGCAAAGCTTCCACTACAGATCGATAATGTGCTGGAAGATACAATGGTGCTATTAATCCCACAGTAATACTCAATGAAAAGCAAAAAAATTAAAAAATGAATAGAAGCTTCTAGATTCTAACTATCTGTTTAGCATAGATAAACAAATAGATTGAATGGGTGTGCCAAAGAGGGGGTGTTGATTTGATTGAATTATTATAGGTGTTATTAAATGCGAATTCTGCATATGGAAGTAATTCTGACCAATTGTCCTGTTTAGCTGAGGTGAAACAGCGTAGATACTGTTCAATCCACTGGTTCGTTTTCTCTGTCTGCCCGTTACTCTGGGGATGATATGCTGAAGAAAGTCTTCACTGAATACCTAACCTTTTACATAATTCATTCCAGAATCTGCTAGTAGTGATGTCGCAAACCTAAAAAATTGGGTTCGCGAACGGCGAACGCGAACTTCCACAAAAGTTTGCGAACAGGCGAACCGGGCGAACCGCCATAGACTTCAATAGGCAGGTGAATTTTAAAACCCACAGGGACTCTTTCTGGCCACAATAGTGATGGAAAAGTTGTTTCAAGGGCACTAACACCTGGACTGTGGCATGCCGGAGGGGGATCCATGGCAAAACTCCCATGGAAAATTACATAGTTGATGCAGAGTCTGGTTTTAATCCATAAAGGGCATAAATCACCTAACATTCCTAAATTGTTTGGAATAACGTGCTTTAAAACATCAGGTATGATGTTGTATCGATCAGGTAGTGTAAGGGTTACGCCCGCTTCACAGTGCGCAGTGTAGGTGATATACCTGCCCTGACCATGCTTTGCAGACCATGTATCAGTGGTCAGATGGACCCTTGCCCCAACACTGTGTGCCAGACATGCCATTATAGCAGACTTATATCGCTTTGGCGTTGCTTTTTGGTAATTAGAAGGCTGCTAAATGCCACTGCGCACCACACGTATTTTATGCCCAGCAGTGAAGGGGTTAATTAGGGAGCATGTAGGCAGCTTGTAGAGTTAATTTTAGCTTAAGTGTAGTGTAGTAGACAACCCAAAGTATTGATATAGGCCCATTTTGGTATATTTCATGCCACCATTTCACCGCCAAATGCGATCAAATAAAAAAAAAATTGTTCACTTTTTCACAAAATTTAGGTTTCTCACAGAAATTATTTACAAACTACTTATGCAATTATGGCATAAATGGTTGTAAATGTTTCTCTGGGATCCCCTTTGTTCAGAAATAGCAGACTTATATGGCTTTGGCATTGCTTTTTGGTAATTAGAAGGCTGCTAAATGCCACTGCGCACCACACGTGTTTTATGCCCAGCAGTGAAGGGGTTAATTAGGGAGCATGTAGGAAGGTGTATAGTTAAGTAGTGTAGTAGACAACCCAAAGTATTGATCTAGGCCCATTTTGGTATATTTCATGTCACCATTTCACCGCCAAATGCGATCAAATAAAAAAAAATTGTTAACTTTTTCACAAACTAGGCTTCTCTCAGAAATTGTTTACAAACAACGCATGCAATTATGGCATAAATGGTTGTAAATGCTTCTCTGGGATCCCCTTTTTTCAGAAATAGCAGACGTATATGGCTTTGGCGTTGCTTTGTGGTAATTAGAAGGCTGCTAAATGCTACTGCGCACCACACGTGTTTTATGCCCAGCAGTGAAGGGGTTAATTAGGGAGCATGTAAGCAGCTTGTAGAGTTAATTTTAACTTAAGTGTAGTGTAGTAGACAACCCAAAGTATTGATCTAGGCCCATTTTGGTATATTTCATGCCACCATTTCACAGCCAAATGCGATCAAATAAAAAAAAATTGTTCACTTTTTCACAAACTTTAGGTTTCTCACAGAACTTATTACAAACATCTTATGCAATTATGGCATAAATGGTTGTAAATGCTTCTCTGGGATCCCCTTTCTTAAGAAATAGCAGACTTATATGGCTTTGGCGTTGCTTTTTGGTAATTAGAAGGCTGCTAAATGCCACTGTGCACCACACGTGTTTTATGCCCAGCAGTGAAGGGGTTAATTAGGGAGCATGTAGGCAGCTTGTAGAGTTAATTTTAGCCTAAATGTAGTGTAGTAGACAACCCAAAGTATTGATCTAGGCCCATTTTGGTATATTTCATGCCACCATTTCACCGCCAAATGCGATAAAATTAAAAAAAAAATTAAATTTTTTCGCAATTTTAGGTTTCTCACTAAATTTATTTACAAGCAGCTTGTGCAATTATGGCACCAATGGTTGTAAATGCTTCTCTGGGATCCCCTTTGTTCAGAAATAGCAGACATATATGACTTTGGCGTTGCATTCTGGTAATTAGAAGGCCGCTAAATGCTGCTGCGCATCACACGTGTATTATGGCTAGCAGTGAAGGGGTAAATTAGGTAGTTTGTAGGGAGCTTGCAGGGTTAATTTTAGCTTTAGTGTAGAGATCAGCCTCCCACCTGACACATCATACCCCCTGATCCCTCCCAAACAGCTCCCTTTCCTCCCCCACCCCACAATTGTCCCCGCCATCTTAAATACTGGCAGAAAGGTTTTTACATTTATTTTTTTTATAGCATATTTACATATGCTGTGGTGTAGCATCCCCCCTTAGCCCCCAAACTCCCTGATCCCCCTCAAAACAGCTCTCTAACCCTCCCCATCTGCCTTTTTGGCGGCCATCTGGTACTGGCAGCTGTCTGCTATTATATTCATATTTTCAGTATACGCTGTAAGTCTGACACACACGCTGGCAGTCAGGCAACTGCAATTAGATTACACAGGAAAAAAAAAAAAAAAGCAGACTGATGTTCTAGCCCTAAAAAGCCCTTACAGCAGAGATCAGATGAGTCCTTCAGGACTGTAGTGGACACTGAATACACTAGCCTAGCTATCGATTTCCCTATTAAATCAGCAGCAGCTACACTGTCCCTCCTCTCACTAAGAATGCAGCTTCCAAATGAATCTAAAATGGATGCTGTCCAGGAGGTGGGAGGGTCTGGGAGGGAGGGTCTGCTGCTGATTGGCTGTAATGTGTATTCTGACTGTGAGGTACAGGGTCAAAGTTTACTCAATGATGACGAATAGGGGGCGGATCGAACATATGTTCGCCCGCCGGGGTGAACGCGAACATGCTATGTTCGCCGGGAACTATTCGCCGGCGAACTATTCGCAACATCACTATCTGCTAGTAAATTGTGTTCCTCGGTCTGAGGTGATGGAATCTGGGAGACCATGTAATTTGAAGACATTGTCGAAAACAAGATGAACTGTTTCAAGTGCAGTGGGTAATATGTTTATTTAGTGTTGTTAAGCAATTAGTAGAATGGATTGTCTTACCCTTCTGTTGGCGGAGTTGGGGGCAGTCTTTGACTGTGTGCTCTGGTGCACCGCAGTACATACAGAGGTTATTGGTTTGTCTCCTTTGCTTTTCCTGTTTATTCAGGGGCCCTCTGATGAAACCTAAATCCATAGGTTCAGAAAAATCCTTAACAGACGACCGTGAACTGGTTTCTGGATTCTGGGAAAAGTGCATCTTTCTAATAGGGGAGTCAGAATGATACTTCTCAAGTCTTCTCTCCCTAATCCTCCTGTCTAAGGTTATACAAAGATTGATTAATTCCTCCAATGAGTCTGGTAATTGTACCCTTGCCAGCTCATGTTTTAGAGCATCAGATAATCCTAAGTGGAATTGATTCCTCAGTGAGAGGTCATTCCAAAGCGTGTCCTTTGACCACTTCTTGAACTCAGTGATATATTCTTCTACCTGCCTTTTGTTCTGCCTTAGAGATCTCATGGCTGACTCAGCAGTTAGCTGTTTGTTTGGATCGTCATATAACTGACTCATGGCCTTGAAAAAATTCTCAAAAGAATGGAGGATGGGGTCACCTGTTTCAAAGAAAGTATTGGCCCAACTACGGGGCTCCCCCCTAAGATATGAGATTGTGGTAAGGACTTTTATATGGTCTGTGGGATAGGTTTTGGGCTTAAGTGCGAAGTATAAGAGACAGGCATTTTTAAATTCTCTATACTGTTTGCGGTTGTGGATCTGGTGAATTTGTGAGTTTGAGGGACTGCAGCTTTTCATTAATATAGTGCTTTAGATTAGTGTTCTCCTGATGGAGACTATTATAACCCTGTGTAAGGGTTTCAACCCTTTCAGTAAGGACCTGCACATGATTCACAATATCTGCTGGATCCATGTGATCAGGGGCTTGGTATTTCTATCAGGTGCTTCAGGTTCCAGATAAACCTGTGGAAAGTTTGTTAGATAAGTGTAAGGATCACAACTGCAGATATCTATTCCTAACCAATTTACAATAGGTGAATGTAAGTAACCCTGCAGGTGGTAAGAAGATGCATCTGTTTTGAAATGAACAACAGGTTAAGAACAGGGAAACAAACAGTTAATATAAGGCTATGTTGTAGACAACTATGTATGTACTAAAACATAGTTGCTTTCCACTGCCTCTTACGACTCATGAGTGTCAGAAATACATTACAAATAAATTGCTTAGCATTATATTCCAAATAATAAAACTTGCCTTAAGTTTGGTTAAAGGCCCTAAAGGGTTAAATAAAGAGGTGTGTGGTAATCATAGGCAAGAATATTACTTCAGAGTGAATAAACCCAAATGCTTAATAAAATACCCAAACTGATCAGTGAATTGCAGGACACAATAAATAAAATCTTTAAGCAAACCGGCAATGACTGAGATCTTGTGGCTGACCTGAACTCTAGTGACA
The DNA here is from genome assembly GCF_027579735.1 of Bombina bombina. Classification (NCBI taxonomy): domain Eukaryota; kingdom Metazoa; phylum Chordata; class Amphibia; order Anura; family Bombinatoridae; genus Bombina; species Bombina bombina. Next base: position 160,530,498 of record NC_069502.1, read on the forward strand.
CGATGGGGAGAGCAGAAAGATTCGAGCTGCAGCAGCGGTAGCGTGGATGGAGGCGTGTGACGTCACCGCTCCGATGCGATCAGCTGGTAGGAGGAGGAGGATCTGGAGCTGCAGACAGAAAGAGAGCTTGCGTCCTGGAACGGAGTGAGTCAGCTGTAGATGCGCTGTGGCTAAACGTCACAGAAGGAGGGGCTTGACACGGAGCCTTCAGGAGAAGAATACCAATCAAAGTACTAAGGATTGAGAAGGGTTTTATAGGCAGACAAGTGCTGGGTAACCCTTAAAGGTACAGCATAATAAGTAAAAGACATGATTCAGCACTGTATATGACAGATTCCTTGTGGGAAGAAATAGGTTTCTGTTCCTTATTTTGTCTAAAGGAACGAAAATGGTTAGAAGCTTTAGATTTACCCTTAGGTCTTTAATCCTGAGGCAAAAAACTCCCTTCCCCCCAGTGACAGTTGAAATTATTGAATCCAACTGAGAACCAAATAATGTATTACCTTGGAAAGAAAGAGACAGCAATCTGGACTTAGAAGTCATATCAGCATTCCAAGATTTGAGCCACAAAGCTCTTCTAGCTAAAATAGCTAAAGACATAGATTTAACATCAATTTTGATGATATCAAAAATGGCATCACAAATGAAATTATTAGCATGTTGAATCCAGTTAACCATGCTAGACAAATCATGATCTGATACTCGTTGCGCTAAAGTTTCCAATCAAAAAGTTGAAGCAGCTGCAACATCAGTCAAAGAAATTGCAGGCCTAAAAAGATAACCTGAATACAAATAAGCTTTCCTTAGATAAGATTCAAGTTTCCTATCTAAAGGATCTTTAAAATAAGTACTATCTTAAGTAGGAATAGTAGTACATTAACAAGAGTAGAGATAGCCCCATCAACTTTGGGGATCTTTTCCCAAAACTCCAATCTAACTGCTGGCAAAGGATACAATTTTTTAAACCTTGACGAAGGAATAAAAGAAGTTCCAGGCCTATTCCCTTCCTTAGAAATCATAATATAAATAGCATCAGGAGCTGGAAAAACCTCTGGAATAACCACAGGAGGTTAATAAACAGAATTTAAATGTTTACTAATTTTAATATCAAGAGGACTAGTCTCCTCAATATCCAATATAATCAACACTTCTTAAACAAAGAACGAATGTACTCTATTTTAAATAAATAAGTAGATTTGTCAGTGTCAGTATCTGAGTAAGGATCTTCTGAATCAGATAGATCCTCATCATAGGAGGATAATTCAGTATGTTGTCGGTCATTTGAAATTTCATCAATTTATGAGAAGTTTTAAAAGACCTTTACATTAGAAGGCGGGATTGCTGACAAAGCCTTCTGAATAGAATCAGCAATAAATTCTTATAAATTCACAGGTATATCTTGTACATTAGATGTTAAAAGAACAGCAACGGGCAATGTACTATTACTGATGGACACATTCTCTGCATGTAAAAGTTTATCATGACAACTTATTACAAACCACAGCTGGAGATATAATCTCCACAAGATTACAACAAATGTACTTAGCTTTGGTAGAACTGTTATCAGTCAGCAGGGTTCTAACAGTGATTTCTGAGACAGGATCAGATTGAGACATCTTGCAAATGTAAGAGAAAAAATTAACAAAATAAAGCAAAATGATAAATTTCCTTATATGGCAGTTTCAGGAAAGGGGAAAAAAATGCAAACAGCATAGCCCTCTGATAGATAAAAAAGGCAAGAGGCATATAGGAATGGGGTTTAAAATAATGAAAATATTTGGCGCCAAGTATGACGCACAAACAAACAGAGAAATTTTTTTGGCGCTAACAACATCCGGAAATGACACACTCGCGTCATTGAAGATGCAACCTTGTAAAAGGAGTCAGTGTCGACAAAGACGCCGGACAAGATGAATTTGCATCATCGAACGTAACTTTGTGCCAAAAAAATCTTGCTCCAAAAATGACACAATATAGTTTGGCATTTCGCGCCCTCGCAAGCCTAATTCTGCCCGCAAATTTAAAATGACAGTCAATTGAAAAAAGACTATACCCCAGGTAAGAAATACATTTTCCTAAAAAATGCATTTCCCAGATATGAAACTGACAGTCTGCAAAAGGAAATATACTGAAACCTGAATCATGGCAAATATAAGTACAATACATATATTTAGAACTTTATATAAGTACATAAAGTGCCAAACCATAGCTGAGAGTGTCTTAAGTAATGAAAACATACCAAAAGACACCCATCCACATATAGCAGATAGCCAAACCAGTACTGAAACAGTTATCAGTAGAGGTAATGGAATATGAGAGTATATCGTTGATCTGAAAAGGGAGGTAGGAGATGAATCTCTACAACCGAGAACCTATTAAATAGATCTCCCATTAGTAAAAACCATTGCATTCAATAGGTGATACTCTCTTCACGTCCATCTGACATTCACTGTACTCTGAGAGGAATCGGGCTTCAAAATGCTGAGAAGTGCATCTCAACGTAGAAATCAAACTTACTTCACCACGTCCATAGGAGGCAAAATTTGTAAAACTCAATTGTGGGTGTGATGAGGGGTGTATTTATAGGCATTTTGAGGTTTGGGAAACTTTGCCCCTCCTGGTAGGATTGTATATCCCATACGTCACTAGCTCATGGACTCTTGCCAATTACATGAAAGAAATCAATCAAGAAATTACGATAGAAGAAATCATGGGAGCAATAAAAAAACAAAACCTAACAAAGCAACGGGGCCTAATGGATTATTAGACAAATTTTATAAAATCATTAAATTAGAAGCAGCAGAGATGTTAGTTAAACTCTACAATGGTTATTATATTAAGAATAAAATGTATTCATCTTATTTCGCTGATTCCACAATTACACTAATACATAAAAAAGGTAAGGATCCAGAAGAATTAGGGTCATATAGGCCCATAGCATTACTAAATGTAGACTATAAGATCCTGATGTCAATCATAGCAGATAGGTTAAAAAAAGTTATTATTTAACTTTTCACTGGAACCCCTAGCAATATACTTAAGACAAGAAGTAGAGGGAATTAAACTAGGGGGGCAGAATGTGGTAATTTCACTTTATGCCAATGATATAATTATTTTTTTGTGTAATACCTCCAAAAGTATTCCGAAATGCTTAGAGATTATAAATAATTATAGTAAATTTTCTGGGTATAAAATGAATATCAATAAATCATGATACATGGGTTTCAAAAAGTACAACATATAAATTACTTAGGTCTTAAACTGAGTAAACATTCTAATGAATGGTATCAACTTAATTATAAGGAATTATTTAATAGTTACCAAGTGAGTTGGAGAGGTGGAAAATATATAATCTATCTCTTATGGCAAAGATTATACTGACTAAAACGATTTTCTTTCCTAGAATTTTATTCTTGTTGCAAAATTTACCTCTATCACAAACGGTGATATGATTAAATATAATAGTGCTATTGCACTCTTTTTATGGAACAATAAGAATTCACGTTTGGTAACCGATAGATTGATTCATTGTAAGAAGGAAGGTGGGTTTGCATTACCCGTTATTAAATACTATAACTGGATAATTATGGTTAAATTTGCAGTAGATTGGTTGACAGAAGCAGATTATGTAACATATTATAATATAGAATCAGATCTTATAGCTCCATTTGATCTTAAAGCAGTTCTGCATCATGAACAGAGAAATTTCCTGGGTAATATTAGTAAGATGCTGACATTTGTTAACATCATCAAGGCATGGCCGAAATATTGCACTGCAATGAATAGGAGGTTTCAGGTTTCCCAATACCTACCTATTATATGCACTGTTGATTTTTCACCTGGTATTTATAATTCTATCTTCAGAGAATGGAGAGAGAAGGGAATAACTTATCTTGCACAACTTAAGCAAGACAATTTACGATCAATTCAATCTTATAGAGTTAGTGACCAAGTAGTATCATCTTCCTACAAAAAAAATCTATGCTTATCTTCAGATTAGGAGCTATTTCATGCAGAAATTTCATATCTATGGTTTTGATTGGGACATGCAAGAGGTGGAATCATGCATTAAATTATATAAAGGAGGAATACGATCTATTTCATTTTGGTATAATTTGCTTTTGTCCAAATCAGGTATTAGTCGTTCTTCCCTCAGATTCAAGTGCAGGACATAGCAAAAAGTTTTAGGATAGCAGAGGCCACTACAGTAATATGTAGCTGCAAGGAATCTCAACTGAAGCTAATGAATAATTATTATCTAACTAGAAACACAGAAGTGTAAATGCTATCAATGTAAGCCAGAAAAGGCTGATATTGTTCATTGTCTGTGGAATTGTCCTAAATTCAAGCAATATTGGGGAAAAGTGAATTACTGGCTGAATACATTTATTGGAACCAGGATCTCTCTTTCTGCGATTATTTTTTTTTCTGTATGACAATTGTGAAAACAAAGAAGAAAAACAGTTAATAAACATGGCCATTATGGCAGCATGAAATATAATACTTAAAAAATGGAGAGCCCCTGAGGCCCCAGTTCTTTTTGAATTTGTTAATATTGCAAAGATTATGGTTAAAATACAAACACTTTCGGCTAGATTTAGAGTTCTGCGGCCAAAGGGGTGCGTTAGCTACGCATGCTTTTTTCCCCCCGCACCTTTTAAATACCGCTGGAATTTAGAGTTCACAGAAGGGCTGCGTTAGGCTCCAAAAAGGGAGCGTAGAGCATATTTAACGCCACTGCAACTCTAAATACCAGCGTTGCTTACGGACGCGGCCAGCTTAAAAAACGTGCTTGTGCACGATTCCCCCATAGAAAACAATGGGGCTGCTTGAGCTGAAAAAAAACCTAATACCTGCAAAAAAGCAGCGTTCAGCTCCTAACGCAGCCCCATTGTTTCCTATGGGGAAACACTTCCTAAGTCTGCACCTAACACCCTAACATGTACCCCGAGTCTAAACACCCCAAACCTTACGCTTATTAACCCCTAATCTGCCGCCCCCACTATCGCTGACCCCTGCATATTATTATTAACCCCTAATCTGCCTCTCCGTACACCGCCGCAACCTACGTTATCCCTATGTACCCCTAATCTGCTGCCCCTAACACCGCCGACCCCTATGTTATATTTATTAACCCCTAATCTGCCGCCCTTGCTATCGCTGACCCCTGCATATTATTATTAACCCCTAATCTGCCGCTCCGTACACTGCCGCAACCTACGTTATCCCTATGTGCCCCTAACACCGCCGACCCCTATATTATATTTATTAACCCCTAATCTGCCGGCCCCAATGTCGCCTCCACCTACCTACAATAATTAACCCCTAATCTGCCGACCGGATCTCACCGCTACTCTAATAAATGTATTAACCCCTAAAGCTAAGTCTAACCCTAACACCCCCCTAAGTTAAATATAATTTAAATCTAACAAAATAAATTAACTCTTATTAAATAAATTATTCCTATTTAAAGCTAAATACTTACCTGTAAAATAAACCCTAATATAGCTACAATATAAATTATAATTATATTGTAGCTATTTTAGGATTCATATTTATTTTACAGGCAACTTTGTAATTATTTTAACCAGGTACAATAGCTATTATATAGTTAATAACTATTTAATAGTTACCTAGTTAAAATAATTACAAAATTACCTGTAAAATAAATCCTAACCTAAGTTACAATTAAACCTAACACTACACTATCAATAAATAAATTAAATAAAATACCTACAATTATCTACAATTAAACCTAACACTACACTATCAATAAATTAATTAAATACAATACCTACAAATAAATACAATGAAATAAACTAAAGTACAAAAAATAAAAAAGAACTAAGTTACAAAATATTTACAAATATTAGAAAAATATTACAATGTTAAACTAATTACACCTACTCTAAGCCCCCTAATAAAATAACAAAGACCCCAAAATAAAAAAATGCCATACCCTATTCTAAAATTAAAATAGAAAAGCTCTTTTACCTGCCCCAAAGAATTCAGCTCTTTTTCCTGTAAAAATAAACATACAATACCCCCTCCCAACATTACAACCCACCACCCACATACCCCTAATCTAACCCAAACCCCCCTTAAATAAACCTAACACTAAGCCCCTGAAGATCTTCCTACCTTATCTTCACCACGCCGGGTTCACCGATCGATCCAGAAGAGCCTCCGATGTCTTGATCCAAGCCCAAGCGGGGGGCTGAAGATGTCCATGATCCGGCTGAAGTCTTCATCCAAGCGGGAGCTGAAGAGGTCCATGATCCGGGTGAAGTCTTCTATCAAGCGGCATCTTCACTCTTCTTTCTTCCGGATCCATGTTCATCCCGCCGACGCGGAACATCCATCTTCACCGACGACTTCCGACGAATGATGGTTCCTTTAAGGGACGTCATCCAAGATGGCGTCCCTCGAATTCCGATTGGCTGATAGGATTCTATCAGCCAATCGGAATTAAGGTAGGAAAATTCTGATTGGCTGATGGAATCAGCCAATCAGAATCAAGTTCAATCCGATTGGCTGATCCGATCAGCCAATCAGATTGAGCTCGCATTCTATTGGCTGTTCCGATCAGCCAATAGAATGCGAGCTCAATCTCATTGGCTGATCGGATTGAACTTGATTCTGAAGAATTTTCTTACCTTAATTCTGATTGGCTGATAGAATCCTATCAGGCAATCGGAATTCGAGGGACGCCATATTGGATGACGTCCCTTAAAGGAACCGTCATTCGTCGGGAAGTCTTCGGTGAAGATGGATGTTCCGCGTCAGCGGGATGAACATGGATCCGGAAGAAAGAAGATTGAAGATGCCGCTTGATAGAAGACTTCAGCCCGATCATGGACCTCTTCAGCTCCCGCTTGGATGAAGACTTCAGCCCGATCATGGACCAATTTAGCTCCCGCTTGGATGAAAACTTTTTTTTTTTACAGGCAAAAGAGCTGAATTCTTTGGGGCATGCCCCGCAAAGGGCCCTTTTCAGGGCTGGTAAGGTAAAAGAGCTTTTCTATTTTAATTTTAGAATAGGGTAGGGCATTTTTTTTATTTTGGGGGTCTTTGTTATTTTATTAGGGGGCTTAGAGTAGGTGTAATTAGTTTAAAATTGTTGTAATATTTTTCTGTTTGTAAATATTTTTTTATTTTTTGTAACTTAGTTCTTTTTTATTTTTGTACTTTAGTTAGTTTATTTAATTGTATTTATTTGTAGGTATTGTATTTAATTAATTTATTGATAGTGTAGTGTTAGGTTTAATTGTAGATAATTGTAGGTATTTCATTTAATTAATTTATTGATAGTTTAGTGTTAGGTTTAATTGTAACTTTGGTTAGGATTTATTTTACAGGTAATTTTGTAATTATTGTAACTAGGTAGCTATTAAATAGTTATTAACTATTTAATAGCTATTGTACCTGGTTAAAATAAATACAAAGTTGCCTGTAAAATAAATATTAATCCTAAAATAGCTACAATATAATTATTATTTATATTGTAGCTATATTAGGGTTTATTTTACAGGTAAGTATTTAGCTTTAAATAGGAATAATTTATTTAATAAGAGTTCATTTATTTAGTTAGATTTAAATTATATTTCACTTAGGGGGGTGTTAGGGTTAGAATTAGCTTTAGGGGTTAAAAAATTTATTAGAGTAGTGGTGAGCTCTGGTCGGCAGATTAGGGGTTAATGCTTGAAGTTAGGTGTCAGCGATGTTAGGGAGGGCAGATTAGGGGTTAATACTATTTATTATAGGGTTATTGAGGCGGTAGTGAGGCGGATTAGGGGTTAATACATTTATTATAGTAGCGGTGCGGTCCGGTCGGCAGATTAGGGGTTAATAAGTGTAGTTAGGTGGCAGCGACGTTGGGGGCGGCAGATTAGGGGTTAATAAATATAATATAGGGGTCGGCGGTATTAGGGGCAGCAGATTAGGGGTACATAGGGATAACGTAGGTGGCGGCGGTGTACGGAGCTGCAGATTAGGGGTTAAAACATTTTAATAGAGTGGCGGCGATGTGGGGGGGCCTCGGTTTAGGGGTACATAGGTAGTTTATGGGTGTTAGTGTACTTTAGAGCACAGTAGTTAAGAGCTTTATAAACCGGCGTTAGCCCAGAAAGCTCTTAACTACTGACTTTTTTCTGCGGCTGGAGTTTTGTCGTTAGATTTCTAACGCTCACTTCAGCCAAGACTCTAAATACCGGCGTTAGGAAGATCCCATTGAAAAGATAGGATACGCAAATGGCGTAGGGGGATCTGCGGTATGGAAAAGTCGCGGCTGCAAAGTGAGCGTTAGACCCTTTCCTGACTCCAAATACCAGCGGGCAGTAAAAACCAGCGTTAGGAGCCTCTAACGCTGGTTTTGATGGCTACCGCCAAACTCTAAATCTAGGCCTATATTAACATATATACAGACAAAACCAGTATTCTGAAATTGGAATATTAAGAAAGTGGGATGATCACTACCACTTTTTCATTTAATTTATTCCAACACTGAAATGGAAAATAAAAACAAGGAGCCACAGAACCTGGGGGTGTAGGTGTGGATGGAATTAGGAATATTACTGAGAAAAAGGGAAGAGTTTCAAACAACCATTCAAGAGACATACAGTCTATGCGCTCAAAGGCATCCTCCTGTCTGCGCACTGCTGTGATTTAACACAGTCAGAGGATTTCTGACTCAATTCCCTATATATCTTAAATCGTGCCTACAGCAAGTCATGTGGAATACACCGCCAAACATTCACTAATTGTAATGTAAAAAATCCTTTAAACCATCACTGGCATATCAGCCACTTAGATGAACTGCAATGTAGCTTATATATACTTTGTAGCAACTTTGTAACAAAAGGGTATTCTCCCAGAGAGGTAACAAACACACACCGCTACATTCACAACACCAAACGTCCCCCAGGCTCCACCCATCAACGCGTTTTGCCATGCACAGTCACGCACAAATTTTGTTTGCACTCAAGTACAAGGTTTACTTTCAATGTGCATAAGTTAGCACAGTTGCAATACTGCTTATTTCGACCCGGTCTAACTGCAGCGCACCACTTGCAATCTAGCCCTGTATATGTATGTATGTACAGTACGTATATATGTGTTTATAAGTGTTATATGTGTACATATCTATGTGCACACATACATATATACACATATATGCATACACATATAAAAATTTATACAGCTTTGAGCCCCTCCTGGTCAAACACCCTGACATATCTGTGTAATTTGACTTTAAACAAAGTTTTTTTTATATATATATATATATATATATATATATATATATATATATATATATATAAAGTCCAGCACTCGCTCACAAGCTCTCAACTAGGATTAAAAGCAAAACTGGAAGAGTTAGCTACCACATTTGGCCAAATGGGACAAGCCCAGGTACCACATCAAGGTCTCTTCCACATACCTGAGTCCCTAATACTGCCACACAACTGCAGCCATGTACACAAATGCAAGCTAATAATCAAACAAACTGAGAACAAGTCAGGGTTCACAGACTTATGTAATCACCCTGGGTATAAGCAAAACAAGGAGAAAGGACAGCACATCCATATCAAACCAATTTCCATTTCAGCCCACCAAGAGATAACAGCCTGGGTGCAGATATAGAAAGCATATGAGACAAATGAAATAACACTGATGCCACCACAGGGGTATCCCAATTGGCAGGAGTGGGTGAGAGATTCCGAGATAGGGGGTATAAATCATCGATTATCCAAGACACCATGACTACAGGGTCCACACTTACCCAAAATGATCTGATCAAGCCTACACCAAAAAAAGTTACGAGTAACAAATTAATTATGTCCACTACGTTCACTCCAGCCACTAAGAACACAGGACGCATTTTACATCAGCACTGGCCCATAATGTCCTCCGATCCAAAATTACCATTTACTCGACAGTTGCAACCTATGGTAGGGTTCAGGAGGGGCACGAATCTAAAGGACCTTTTAATGAAAACTGACCCGAAATCAAGTTACATCACGGGGACCACAAGAAATATTAAAGGCTCCTACCGGTGCTTGGGCTGCACAATGTGCAATGGTCTGGTTAGTACTAGAACTTTTCATCACCCCCATACAAACAGGAGATATGTGATCAAACACTCCATTACGTGTACCACTACACACGTAGTGTACCTACTTTTTTGTCCATGCTCGTGCTTCTATGTGGGTAAAACCTCAGGCACGTTACGTGAACGCATGGCAAATCACCGACATGCAATAAGAACTGCATTGAAACAAGGAGATTCCGAACAACCGGTGGCATGCCACTGTGCCAATCAAGGCCACGCGGTTTCTTCCATACGTTACATTCTCATCGACCACATACCCCCATTGGACCGAGGAGAAGATCAAAATAATTAACACTTCTCAAACGTGAAGCCCAGTGGATCTTCAAACTTGGAACTATACATCCAGGGGGATTAAATACCACACCTGATTTTAAGAATCTCATATGACCCCATAGGGTAGTGCCACCTGCTTGGGGTACAACCTAGGGGTACCGTGGCTACGTGTAGTGCCTAGCCCCCTTGCTTTTACGAGTGAGGGAGGCTCGTTACTTACGACACAACTGAGTGGGAGTGATTGCTCCTATCTCTGTTTGTGGAAGCCTGGCCCCAGAGGTATAGTTACCCATTTTTGCACCATATACCCTGGGTCGGGACAACATTGATACACTCCTAAATCGAAGGGGTCAATTAGATGGACAGCCTTGTGGCACTCTGTGGCTTAAATAGCCTAATTATACCTGGACACACACTAGCTGGTCCAATCTATCTGTGGTTTTTATACCAATAGATCATAAAGAGTCTTTAATAAATGTATACCATATTTATCTTTACTATTAGTATATTACCATGATTGTGATTACAGATATATCACGGCATCTTTACTATAAGTATACTTAGGCATCTTTCCAGATTTGGGTATAATGGGCATCCCATTAATTGTAAAAAGTTACTACGTATATTTCTCTATATATATTTAATAAACCTGATCAGTCTGTGCCCTAGAGGTCTGACAGTCTTACACTGAAAGACTGGGTCAATATAAGTGAAAATTATTATTATTATAATTATTAAACATTATTTATAAACCTCTCTAACTGGGCTATTCAAATATGTGTGGTGACAAATAAAGGGCTGATGCATTTTTATATATGTACTCATCACCCCCGTGGTTGATGAATATTTCAACCTTGCTCCCTCATGATTTGAATACATTCCACATGGGAATACATATCAGAACCCTATTAGGATTAGATATTGTATGTATACAGCCAGGCCATATATTTAACATAATATATACAGTCATTTATCATAACTAAAGTAGACCAAGTTCAGCAACAATTCCCATATTTTAGTTTTTAAATTTATGTTCTTAATTGGTTATTTTTTAATATGCACGTGTATGCATTTGCAATTTGGTTCTGCACATATGAGATTAAGAGGTATTAGCTCATACTTGCACATATCACATTTTTGCTGCATTGTTTGAATGGCTTAATTTGCTAAACACGACTCACAGTGGTTTATTGTAACCATGACTACAGTCACCATGGTGAGCTATATACACTACTGCACACGATCGGTCAGTATGCTATATTACTATGGCGATCTAAATTTCCATATATGACACTTAGGTCCATTTGACCCACTATATACATATATTTGTATGTGACATTAAGGTTGCTGAACAAGCATTGTTTTAATTTGTAGGCTGAGGAATAATACAGCCGCTAACCGGAAGTGAGATTATACAACTTCCGGTGGATGTTAGCACTGTGGAACGCATAGTGCGTTCCACGCTCGTGATTTGGCGCACTTTTGGAGAAGCACTAGGTTTGTGAGTGGTATTTTGACACTATAAAATGTTTGAGTTATGTCTGTGTATTTATGCTGATGAAGGGGTTGTGAACCCCGAAAATGTTTCAATAAATTAGTTTGTGAAAGTCCTGCGAGTGCATTTACATTTGTCTCATATATATATATATATATATATATATATACACACACACACACACACACAAATAGATATATTTTAACCACTTAACTGCTTAGCCATTTCCACCCCTATGATGAGCTGCTTTGGAGTTTTAGATGCTTGTCACATTTTTTCAGTGAGAGACCCACAGATATTATATATTTTTTTGCAGCAGACCAAAATGGTTCCAACTATATAGTTATTTTATGACTATATCATGAAATGTGACGCCTGCACAACAAACTGTGTAAAAATAAATGTATTTTACTTATACTTTTATACCACCAAGAACAGGCAATTACCTGACAAAATGGTAAGTCTTGGGGGTCTTTAGGACTTGAGGGGCTTAAACACTTACCATCCAGCTCCCTTAAGTTGTGTACAGCTACTGTGCACTTCTGGGTTGTACTTCTAGGTTTCTGGTACTTGGTGACGTCACCACGCCCATGCACCTATGGTGAAAAGAAGTTAACAGGGCCACGCTAGCTGACCTCTAGATGTTATCACTCCTGAGGCTTTTAATCAAGCAATAACTTTTTTTGCAGGAATAACAGTGCAATTTATTTAACTTGAGCATTGTTAGCGCTCAATAGCGCTATTATTTTGAGCTCCACATATAACCTAGGCCTAAATTTGTTTATGTGTTTTAAAAAGATGTAAATGGTTTGCATATTGTAAGTCTATGATCAAGATCTGAAGGACCATAATGCATAGACAGGTTAATGAATGCTAACAACGGCTCCCAATTCATTCCATCAGAATTTCAATGTGAAAACATTCTATGTAATCTGTTTGTTTAAGCCTTCATTTTCTTGGCAATTTCAATCCATCAATTGAGTTGTCAACTGAGGGCTGGATTATGAGTGGAGTGCTATTTAGAGCTTTCACTAGAGCGCTATGTGCGCACGAAGTAAAATTTTTGCGCACGTCTGGTTGCGCTGGTATTACGAGTTGAAAGTAAAAAGTTATCATGATTCCACTAATCCGACACGTGCAAAAAGCCAAACTTATAATATAGCATGCTCAATAACCTATTACCCATGGAAGTCAATGGAGCAAAAAAAGTGGTGAAAAAACACTCTACTCTCACCACCTGATCACATATTCTCATGTGCGCTGACCCGACATGAAAATATTAATATTTCATATTCCAATGTTCTGCATATATCTGATGGTATTTTTGTACAATATATATCTATACCTACATACTGTGTATGTGTATATATATATATATATATATATATATCAGAGGTGTCAAACTGAGAGCCCGTGGGCCTCATGCGACCCACAACCTAACATGCGTGCAACCTCCATCCAGTTCTCCATTACAAACACTGTATTCCTTTGTTCTAGCACTGCGATTCTCTTGTTGTATAGTAAGCAGCTGCGATGCAGTAGTAAGATCATTAAAACCCCTGAAACTTTAACAAGCCGCATTGTTATATAAAAAAAAAAGACAAACACAGATAAGTGCATAATTATTTGTTTGACACATGCAGCACTTCTTTATATGTGAACAATATTATGGCAGCACTGATTTGACGTATCATTTTTGCCATTCCTTTCCATCATTTTCTCTTTAACTAAAATCACATACTTTATATTTGATAAAAAAATATTTTATATATATATATATATATATTTATTTTATCTGGGAGAGCAACCAGATGAATTGTGTGTGTCACCTTCTTAAAAGCATTCGAATGTGTTTCATCAAGCCAGAGTAAGCTACTTAGGGGTTACAGAACACAATCTTTTTAAATGTATACAGTTATAGCAAACGTCGCTGTCGTGTTTAGAAAGGGAAAGATATGTGGGAAGCGTGGAACCAAGCGCTGCAACAAAGTTCTCTGCAAACTATGTCAACACATTTGTGAAGGCAGCACAGCTAATCACAAGAGTAAATCCTATAACATTAAAGGGGCATATTCATGTATATCTGCAAATGTGGTATACATGATACATTGCACTGCATGTGAAGTGGGATGTTATATTGGAGAAACAAAAAAAAAAACTGCACCTTCGGATGAACTTACACAGACACTCAATCAAAAACCACTGTAAAACAAAATACTGTACCCCTGTTGGTCACCAATTCACCCAACCTGACCACTCCATCCAAAACCTCAAAATCAAGATTCTCAGAGGCAACTTAAAAAACACCATGGAAAGAAAAACCTTTGAAATGAAAATGATAATACACTTCAACTTGCTAAATTCTGGACTAAATGTGGACTCTGGTTTCTTAACCCATTATCAAAAAATAATTTGTAATGTACTTTCATATACTGTAGTCAATTACATTGTATATTCCTGTCAGTGTATCTGTGAATGTCAGTAGACAATATATATATATATATATATATATATATATATATATATATATATATATATTAAGATAAAATAAGAATACAATCTATCAAATATTAAATTTGAGCATGCTCCTTTTAACGCTGAATACATTCTGCATATTGCAAATCTGAGGTCAGACATGAGATACCTTTTTCTGATTAACAGAACATCTTAGAACAAAGGAACTAGCACCTGTAAAGTCTTAGCATGACACTCTCAAGTTTGAATGCCCATATATGGAGTTTCCTGCCCAAAATGTATAATAAAGGTTATCAGGTGGTGACCCCATGTGGAGATATACAGGCCTGCTGTCTGTGATGACCTCTTTGGAACTTGCTAAAGCCCAGAAAGATAGTAATTAATACTTACTTGGCAATTAAATGTTTGATCACAAACAGCCCCTTGAAGATTCTCAATATGCATCCTGGGTTGTAGGAGACGAAATTCTGCACTATTTTCAGATAAGCTAACAGAATTTCAAGATATTATGAGCTAACAGACACATGTGATAATTTAACACAATTGCTCACTGGATTTCCTTTGAAGACTAGATACACATTAGGCTGGCTAGCAGAAACACATAATTTACATTGTAACTTTGAAATTCATTTTAAAGTACAACTTATGTTTAATTTTCAGTGGTATACCTCAATATTGTATACAAATGTATATTTGTGAATCTGAGTGAAAATGCCGTGGCATGTTAGATAAATATTTGCTGAATTAAATAAGTGGCTATACAGTTATTTTAAAATGTCCAATTTATTTCAAAATTAATAACCTATTCTTTTTATATTTTTCAGGCATCATACAAGTACATGTGTGGTTGTCCCATAAATTGTGTCATATGTTTTTGTGCACTCAGCAAGAGGTGTACTGAATGTGAAATATGCTATATTTGTATTAATATGGAATATTAATCAAATGCCACTTTAAATGCACTTTAAAATATTACTAGATATATGCTCATGTCTAGTCTCTATGAATACATGCTGGGTTGTATTAGAAGGGGCATATATGTTGATCAGATAAGTTTAATAATACAAGAAATTATAGTATATTGAATAAACATTTTAAGGTGAGATATTAAGCTGTAGCAGTATTGATAGTGAGACTGCATTTCTGGTTATCTGCTGCCCCCTCATGGATTAAAACTGGTATGACAGCCAAACGAGTTGACTGTTTAAAACATATGCCAAACCAAATAGCCTATAAGATCTTCAGATCCGAGAGTGAATCAGGGACAAGCTCTGTTAAGGGCCTATCCAATTCTGTGGGAAGGATTAAAGAAAAGGAGGAGGGATTCTTTATTTTTGGATAAAGATCCACACACACAGTAGACAAGGGACACACAGACTCAAAGAAGCATTTTTTGGAGAGGAAAATACACAGGCTTTGTGCCAAGTACATTATCTGCCCTTTTGGGACACATTCTTGAACAAATGAAGATTAACAATTTTGAGGCCTGTACCTGTTCACATAGTAGATAAAGCCTTCTTAGATGACCCACAATAAATTCTGGAAACTGAATAATCATTTGGTTATGTGGTAACATATTGTCAGTATATGGCCGGGTTATAATACAATTTGTTTAATAATTATCCTTTAAACTAAACCCCCAATAAAATGCATATACAAAACAATTAAAATGTATGTAAATTCCTAAATTCTTTATATTAGTTAAAATTTATAGACACATTGAAATATATTTCCAGAAAGCCAGATATGAATCAATACTATACATGTTTGAACTATTAAAATATGCTATGCAAAGATCATAAAAGTTGACTTATTCACAATAGTCTCTCAAATCAGAGTTGCATTTAAAATACCACAATAAAATACCAAGATATGAGCCACTAACATTCAGATTGGTACAATTAAGTTATTTAATCCACAACTGATTCCAATACAATTCTAATTAGAACACCAGAAGTATATATATTCTTAATGTAAACAGTCAGTTTAAATGCCAATTTATCTAAGCTGAAATAAATCCTTAATTACTTACAATTAAGACCAATGCTAATATATATATATATATATACTTGCAAAGATAAATTACTTAGCACTAAGGATTAGTTTTAAAATATACAGGCTACAAAATACAAGGTTAAAATACAATTTATTTCTTTAAATCTGCTAACTACAGCAACAATGTATGTTTGTTTTAAATATTATCTATATTTAGCAACCTCTTATACTTTACCAAAAATAACCAAATCAATATTCAGCTTCCAATATTCTTTGTTTCATCTCATATGAAAATAAGTGTATTTGCACATATGGATCATAAAAAGGTAGCCCAATCTTGCTTATAGCAACTGTATTTCAACGCAGCCAATTTTTCAGTTACCAGTCCTCCAGCAAAGTCAGTAGCCTTTTTTTTTCTCCTGTTGCATACAGCTTATATTGTCCTAATCATTTATGAAACAATATTCAAGGCCCTTTGGAGCTGAACATCTCATTGGTTAACTTGGGAGACGCCTCCCTTTTGTTAACAGTCAAATCTTTTGGCTGTAATTCTCGCGTCACAACACCGGGGGCAGCAGACAGAGACAAACAGTCTCATTCAATTGTTTCTATACAGTTAAAACATTTCTTTAAATTTTTTTTATTTAAAATACTATAATTTCATTATATTAATAAGTTACATGTTCAAATACACATGGGTCACACAGTATCATTTTCTCTGATCATTTTAAGATTACACGTGAACATATTCCACTTATTATAAAAAAATCCATTTAAAATAGCATTTGATTATTTACCCATATTCATACAAAAACTACAGCATATTTCACATTCAGTGCACTTGTATAGATTGATGCCCATGACCAACTGTTGTCTGCAACACAAATAAATAATTGTTAGAAATGTTAAACATTCATATATCAATTTGCAATATTTATCAATCTCAGCAAATATTTATATAATATGAATGCTATTTGTCACTGCTTCTTGGTCCACAATCTGCCATATTCATGTGTTTTAAAATATATGGAGGTTAAGACATTTTGAAATTTTGTCTGAATATTTATTTGAGTATTCCCTTATATGAAGATTATATAGATAATTTATTTTGCAAGATTTTTTTTTTTATTCTCTTTATGTTAAACAGAGACTTCAAATGCCAATTTGTCTGGGATCCGCACATGGGAAACTCTACAGGGATTAATTCACACTTATGTGACATAATCCATTTCATCAGCTAAAAACTTGTTTTCCCTGTCTAATTGAGTTTCAAACAGAAATCCTCAGTTTATCACTTCATGGGGTCATCTATCTGATAATCTTGTTCTCATATGTCCTGTTAATCAGGGAAGGGAATCATCACATTTGATCCAAGATTTACAATATACAAAATATAGATGGCCATTTCTTTTAAAGCAATTTGCCTTTCTTTGAAATGACTGATGGCCAAATGTTTTAGATTCAGAAGAAAGGGTCAGTGACGATCTGATAGAGATTTCAGCTTCACAGCCTAGCAGGAAATGTTAATTTTGAAGTTTTTGCCTGTGTTTGAAATGACTGCTTGAGCTAATTAGATCAAATACATTTTTCATTTCTTTGTTCTCATTTGGATGCATGGTAACCAAGAAGAAGGGGGGTGTATCACCCAGCCAAAACGATCTCACATTGGATTTTTATATACAAAATGAAATATCAAATATTTTATATATCTGTAGCTTATTTAATGTTATTTACAGGTACCCTGACAGTATGGCAGTGACTATAATTTAATATTTTAAAGCAAATACATTCATTGTTGCTACAGTTTAAAGTTAGTAATTTTAAAAGGGCACTTTGTATTGTGTCGTCTTAGCTAGTTACATTAATGCCAAATAATTTCATTTGCTATATAAAGCTCTTTTGTATTTGAGATCCCACATCCTTTCTGTGGGGCGGTCGCAGCCTTGTACTCTGGGCCGACGGTGGTGATAAAGGGACTGGGTTTCTGCTCCCCCAGATTCCTAATACATAATGGCACCAGGCAGGGGTGCCCTCTATCCCCACTGATTTTTGCTCTAGTGATAAAGCCACTGGCAGAGGCAATTAGGCAGGAAAAAAAGATTCAGGGTCTCCAAATTAACGACACGATACAAAAACTGGTGCTATTCGCGGACGATATGACGCTATTCATAACGGAGCCGAAAACGTTGCTCCCTTCTTTAGTGTCTTTAATAGACACATTTAGCAGGATTTCCAACTATAAAATGAATGTGACAAAAACAGAGGCCTATTTGTTGAATATAGACCAGGTGGAGCAACGATATCTCAGGAAAACATATTCTTTCAATTGGTCGCTTAGAGGAATTCGGCACTTAGGGGTGGAGCTTGTCGTCCAAGATAATTATGATACCCTCCTAAAAGAGATAGATAGGATGCTAAAATCTAGAAAGTATGATGAGATTTCTTGGATGGGTAGGATTGCAGCCCTGAAGATTATGATCCTCCCTAAATTGACATATACATCTTTAGATGCATCCCGATCACAGTCCCAGCATGGATACTGTAGAACTTTCAGGCTATATTTAATGCCTATGTTTGGAACAATAAGAGACCCAGAGTTGCAGCAACTATCTTGCAGGCTCCTGTTGAAAGTGGAGGATTGGGTCTACCGTGTGTGCGTTTGTACTATGAGGCAGCCATGATTTCTCATGTCTCAGCATGGGGAGGGGATCTCCCACCTACGAGGTGCAGGGAACTGGAACAGGCGTCTTTACCAGCATATATTGACTTGTCAGAACTTTTGTGGCTCCCCCCACATTTGGCCACGAAGGTCACCGTCTCTAACCAATTGATTAAGGGATGTCAACTAGCCTGGTACAAACTATGGCATAACCCGTTGATTGCCCCCCACCCTTCGCTGGTCCATTCCATTGTTGCATTACTCCAAGGCTTTCCTAATATGCAGATGCACAGCTGGAGGCGAGTAGAATTTGCTCAATTGAAGGACTTTTATCTAAATGAGCACCTTCTTAACTATCAGGAAATGGTGACTGAGTTCGATCTCTCCCCTCAGATGCAATTTGAGTTCTTGAGATTGTGGTCCCTCATTTAAGCGTGGGGCTTCTTGACTGTAAAGACCTGGAGCCTTACTGTCTGGGAGGTTAGGTGGCAGGCAGGACTTCAACTACATAAACCTCTTACAACACACTATAGAAGCCTCTTGGGTGAGTCGGTCCTTGTAAAAACAAGGCACATGATGGCTTGGGAGACTGAACTGAGATTGACATACACGACACAGAAATGGACTAGACCCATCACAATTACCAAATCAGTGCTACATTGTGTGACAATGTATGAGCTATACTTCAAAATAATCACTAGGTGGCACCTAGTTCCGACTCCTTTTTCCCTGACTCTTCACCTGGGTGCTGGAGGGACTGTGGGGAGATGGGTACCCCACTCCACATTTGGTGGTCATGCTGCAAAATTCAGGACTAAGTGCCGGAGTGTATGCACTACATTAGGATTACCAGAGGCTAACTCCCAGAGTGTAGCTCTCCGACATCTAGGCATTAAAAAACTTCCCAATCCCAAGCGTTCCCTGCTTATCTACCTTTTGACCTCAATAAAAATGCTCATAGCCAGGAATTGGAAGAAGACGTCCCCTCCCAGGTGGCAGGGAGTAGTGGCATATCTGAATTACATAAAATCCATGGAAGACTATGTATATAGGGTTAGAAACCAATCAACAGAGTTCAGCCAGATCTGGGAACCCTGGGAGACATACCTGATGAGACAAAAAGGACAGGAGGCGACAGCTCCAGAATGAGGATTCGGCTCTGCTGAGACCTCAAGACAGGGCATCTGGCTGTCAGTTGAATAGGGTGCCCCTGACCGAGATTTCAGATGAGACCCCCCTCCCTTTTTTTTTCTTTTTTCTTTGTTTCCTCCTTTTCCCTCCCCCTACCTTCTGGCCTTTCTACTCTTACTTTCTGTTCCCCCCCCCCTTTTTTTTCTCTCTCTCTCTTTCTTTTCTCTCTTCTCCAATGCTGATGAGCATAGAGATTGGTGGAACTGAGTGAGAGAGGAGGACAACAATTAGTTGCCTTTTACGGTACAAAAATTATACTGTCATGCTAGTGTACTTAGGTATGGTGTTCTTTACCATATGCCTAACCTACTTAATTCTTACTTAAAACATAAAGGTTTGTTACAATATCCCCATTCTATGAGATGTCAAATGGAATACTACAGAATATCATATCGATAGCACCCATAATTGTGCATTGTCTAGTAAGCTATATCCACTTTTTATATCATGTATTGTCATGTATTCATGTGATGTCCTTGATTATCTGCTCTGTTGTTATTGTAATGTTTACCTACAATAAAAATATTTACAAAGAAAAAAAAAAAGCTCTTTTGTATTTCATATCTCTAAGTCAGGCTTATTATTGTAAGTAAATCTCTCTGGTGTGTATTAAGTTATTTGCCGCTATATATATATATTAGAATTTGTCTTATTGTAGCTAAATAAGAGGTTAGTTCAGGTCAGACATATTGGCATATAAATTGGTTGTTTGCATTAATAATATATACAACCTTTAGTTTTTTATTGTGGTATTTTAATGTGATTCATTGTGAGTAAAGTTAATTTTAAAGGTATATCTTTTATGATCTTTGTAAAGAATATTATAACAACATAAGCGTGTATAATTTGATTCATAATCTGGTTTCTAGATAAATATATACAATGTGTATATACATTTTAACTAATCTAAAGAATTTAGGAATAAATATTCATTTAAATTGTTTCGTATATACATTTTTATTGGGAATTATTTTAAAGAATAATAATAACTAAATTGTATTATATCCCTGGTATATACAAACATATTATCTGGAGGCACCGCTGTAAGATTATTATATTTATCATATTGATATGAAATATTTTGTAGTAAATAGAGATTGCTATTTAGAAAAAAAAAATTAAAAAATTAATTAAAAATATATATATATATTATTATTAATATTTTAAAATTGGTATTAATATTTAAAAAAAAAAAAAATTCTCTTGTTGGTCAAAATTGTATTTTAATTTAACCAAATACTAAGCCAAAATAATAATTTCTGTTACTAGTGAATCTAATTAATCTATACTCAGTGTTGAAATATGTTCCCCAAAATTACCCCTCATTAAGGGCGATCTCCTTAAGATAGATATTATAGGCCACATTAAAAAGAGGTGTAATATTGTGGGTGATTTAATTGATTATATGGATATGTTTGCAATTAAGGCTAAAGATATTGCTAATGATGATGGAAGGTGGAATGAAAGAAGTGAATTGTTCCAAGAATTATTAAAAATTAATCAATGCAAAAATCTAAAAAAAACGGGATGAACTAATACTCAAATCCTGCCCCTTTGTAATATGCATTATTGACAAAATGTCTACATGCCTTATAGAAAAGAAATTGCAAATACAGGGGCTAGAAGATGATATTCACTCATCACGCAAATGCAGAGAGTTTAGAAATAACCGAAAAGGAAGTTGTTACATCTAAGCAAGACATGGCCGCCTTAGATAAGCATAACCTAAATTTACTAGCCAAAATACAAGAGTTAAATAAACAACTCGCACAAAGCCAGAAAGATCTTAGTGAACTGAAAAGGCAGTCTAGCAATAATACGCCCCCTTCTGTTAGCAATGAGGATAATGCAGATACTTTAAAAAACCTTAAAGATTTAATGAGAAGTGAATTACAGAACTTTAGTGAAAAGTTTAAACACAGGTCACTGATTGGCTCAGAGATAAACTTCCCACATAGACAGTCACTGCATGTTTTAAATTAAGGGGACTGCTACACTTCAGAGGGGAAGGACAGTGATTATAGTGAGCCAGAGGGTGGAGTCAGCTACCCAAATAGCCCACGTAGTAGTAATGTACATAAGGGGGTCTCCCCATAGTAAAAGGGCAGATAGGGAACGCTCTAGCCCCAAAAATAAGGTCCCTAGGAAAGCCCAATATACATCTAATAAGATATATGACACCCCTAAAATAATTAAATTTTTAAGTGGTGCAGTACAATTCTATAATTGACCACTTAGTGACTTATGAAAATGCTTTATCCATAATGAATGTTACTAGTGAGCAGTCAAAAATTGAATTTCTGCCCTGGGTATTTGAGGGTAAACACATATTCATTGCTTCACTAAAGGATATAAATATTCATTCCTGGAGTGAAACAAAAAATCAGTGCAAAAAGGAGTTTGGGCAATATTGCACTAAAACCGCTGTGAAAATAGCTATATACGGTTTAAAATGTAGTGCCAATCAAAGCCCTATAGAATTCCTTTCTGTACTAAAAAGTGCATACAGTATGGCCGAAGATTACCCAATATTTAAAAGCTCAGAATTTGTGAATTTATTTCACGAAGCATTGCCCGCACACATCAAAGTTTTTAACTTAGCTAGAGATTTTGATGAGAACTGCTCATTGGACTGGCTGATCAAAGAGAGTACAAAGTTATACTCTATTCAGCAGTCCGGTGAACAGGGGATTAAAGGGCAGAAACTAGGGTGTCACCTATCCCCCTAAACTTAGAGTTGAAAAGAAAACTTATGTGGAAGTGACCTGAGAAAACAGGCCTTTCCCACAAAGTTTTAATTCTGCCCCTCCCCCATCAAGGGCTGAGGCGCAGAGAGAATATACTCAAAATGGGGGGCATACCCAGATAAATAGTTATCACCAAAGAGATGAAAACCCACAAGGTAATCGGTACCCCCGTAAAAATAAATACCAAAAGTGGCGAAAATACTCTCAGGGTAACCAGACACCCCAAGTAAAAAGTGCTCCCCAAGACATTAATGCTGAACAAGTTGAACCCCAAAGAAAACCACATCAAAATAGGAATCAATACCCTAGATTATTAAAAAAATCAGTCCATGGGTAAAAATGGCTTGTCCATTCAAATGGGCCAACTCAGTACGCAAGTAAGTCAATTATGTACTCTATTTACTAATATGAGTCAAGCTTTGACGGCTCAGCACCCTAATAATCCTTTTTTAGGGGTACAGCCAGTGGCCAGCAGTGGGCCACAGACACAGTCATAAATACTGCAGTATTACCTGAGAGAGAGGGGAGAGATATACCAAATGAAATGATAAATATCAATAATGATACTAATCATGTTCTCTCCCTACAGACCAGGAACAGATGGTTTAGCTGTGATGACGAGCAACCTCAGCCTGGAAGCTCTATTAAACCTTTTCCTTTTCAGTTTTCTCCTAACCTTATTCCCACAGATGCAGTACACAGGAACCCTGTTAACCCTATTACAGAGGAAAGGACTGGTAAGAATGAAGTTTCTTCTGCATCAGCTAACGTGGCGAATACAGGTAAAACGTGGTGAAGCCCACAGATATGTAATCATGCTAATTTTATGCGTAAAATGGTAGAAACTACAGGGAGATATTATGTTTTAGCTGAGCTCTATGATTCAGTCTCCAAAAAGTACAAAAATGTGTGGGTGGTGAAAGCTTCCACTTAAAGAGGTCTGCAATTTATTCAGCACACAGTTCATTTAAGTATGCAAAACTCCTCTATAGGGATAAATACATCTATTTTGGTATCAATACTTTATGCTTTAGCAGTTTCGTTGTTTGTTAGTTAAATCCCCAAGACAATCAATTCAATGATCCTTGTATGTATATATATACAAATAGACACTGTTATGCAAAGGAGACAGGCAGCCATCCGGCTGTACTCACAGTGTTAGTTCCTCTCCACCGGGAGCATCTCAGCTCAAATTACTTCCATCAACCTCTGGTACTCTGACGCTTCTAGACCTCTATGTAAGAGTAGTTCCGCCTCTCTGGCTGTGTTGTTGTCCGATGTGTTGTAAACTGTGAATACACACCTGCTCCTTCCTCGGAACCTCTGAATGACTGTCAACCGAAGACCAACCCCCTTCAGGTACTTGTCAGTACTCGTGCTCACTATGGCCATAGGAAAATAGTTCAAAGAAAAATTTAGGAGCACAGAGTTTGAAACAAGTTAAAATACTTTATTGAAAATTATTGTAATTCACACAGGGTTCAGTGACCCCCGGGGTAAAACTTGAGTGAATTTAGGAAAAGAATATGCTCCTAGCCACATGTAAAACATTTAACTTAAAACCAATTCCTCATACTCCCATTGGTCACAAGGTACACACCTTCTAATTATTAGACCAATCGTAAGGCAAATAATGTTTGCTAACTCTTCCTCTATGCGCTGTTCGATTCATATAATATTAACCATTAAAAACCTTGTTTTGCAGCAGATTTAAAATCATAAAAGCAACCTGCTGTGAACAGGGAAGGTTTACTTTGTTGTGTGCACTCAATTTAAATATATATTTATATTTATACATACATGCATTTCTCGGGTGTATACCTCATATAATATTAATATGTGCTATCTGCTACGTCTCCTCATTTTGGCTGCTGCATTGTATACTAAACTCCTATTACTAAAAAAAATAAACAGGTTTACTCTATTATGTGAACTCAAAGAATATATATATACATATATATACAATTCTCTGGTGTATACCTCATGTGGTATTACTTTGTGCTGACTACTATGTCTCCTCAATATAGCTGTAGTCTTATGTACTGACAACCTATTAATGAGCATAAACAAAGGGGTATGAACAAAAGGATATCTCTATGGGCTGGGTGTGTTAAGATTAAAAGGAAATAAGATGAACTAAACTAAGCTAATCTAAGATAAACTGGCTAAGCTCAGCTAAACTGAGCTGAACTGGGCTCCCCCCAGACTAAACTGGCCTTAACCAGAGTGAGTTACAGGAGGACAATATAGGTGGAATAAAGAGGTGAAAGTTGAGATAGTTCAATAAGGTTACAACTTTAGTAATAGGAGTTTAGTATACAATGCAGCAGCCTAAAATGAGGAGACGTAGCAGATAGCACATAGTAATATTATATGAGGCATACACCCGAGAAATGCATGTATGTATAAATATAAATATATATAAATTAAGTGCACACAACAAAGTAAACCTTCCCTGTTCACAGCAGGTTGCTTTTATGATTTTAAATGTGCAGCAAAACAAGGTTCTTAATGGTTAATATTGTATGAATCAAACAGCGCATAGAGGAAGGGTTAGCAAACATTATTTGCTTTACGATTGGTCTAATAATTAAAAATGTGTACCTTGCGACCAATGGGAGTATGAGGAATTGGTTTTAAGTTAATCCTATGTAAAATGTTTTACATGTGGCTAGGAGTACGGCATTTCAGCCAAAACATATCAGCCAGCATATTCTTTTCCTAAAGTCACTCAAGTTTTACCCCGGCGGTCACTGGACCCTGTGTGAATTACAATAATTTTCAATAAAGTATTTTAACTTGTTTCAGACTCGGTGCTCCTAAATTTTTCTTTGAATGATTCAGTCTCCAACCCTATCATGAGATTAATTGATACTGGATCTCAGGCAACTATTTTAACCCACAGGTACTACACACAGCTAAATGAGCTAACACCCAACAAACCTAAGAAAAAAGAATTTGATGGTTCACTAATAGGTGCTGGGGGTGACTCGCTCAAAGTTTATGGTATGGCCTGGTTAAAACTAAGGCTGGGGAACAGGGTTATAAGACACCCTGTCATTATAGTGAATCTGCCAAATGATCGTTTTATTATTGGTAGTGATCTCCTGAAGCAATTAAGCACCATAATTGATTGCATAAATAATGTAATTTGGTATCAAATAAAAAGACATATTAATTATGAGCGGTCCAGCATAACTCACACCTGACATAACTGTCAGGGGTGGAAGAGAAGCCAGATGCTGTGCATGTGCATGACCTTGGTAAAACCATGTATGCTAAATTGAACTTAAAACAGGAAGCTAGCTATATAAGCAAAGGCTTATTAGCGCAGATAGCTGAACCTAAGGTGATTAAATATCTTTCTCCCCAAGACCACTGTGTCCATGGCCTGGATGACAGGTCTGAAAGCTATAATGTCACAGCTAAATGTTTATTATCTATCTCTATAGGTAATAAATCAGCAAAGCACCTGTTTTTAGTTTTAAATATTCCCCATGATCAAATATATATTTGAAACAATCTCTTACATAGATATGCCATACAAATAGATTTGATTAAACTTTTCCTCTGGAGCAGGTTAAAGGGGGACCCTGAAGTATTTCAGGATGAAAATGTGGCCCTGAAATCAAACCAGCAATTGCTATATGCTGTGAATATGCAGGTGTCTAAAGATGTTATAATCCCTGATGGGGCTAATAAATTTCTCTTATCCTTACAGGTAAAAAGAGGTCAGAAGTTTAAAACTTCTAAAACACTAATTTGCATCTCCCATAGAATGCAAGATCTGGGTATAACAATGACCC
This sequence comes from Bombina bombina, assembly GCF_027579735.1. Classification (NCBI taxonomy): domain Eukaryota; kingdom Metazoa; phylum Chordata; class Amphibia; order Anura; family Bombinatoridae; genus Bombina; species Bombina bombina. The sequence goes on from NC_069502.1 coordinate 160,557,247, forward strand.
ATACTCCTATGGTAAATATTGGAACTATTCTAATACATGTTACTGTGCATAACATGACCCCACAATATATCACCTTATCCAAGGGAACTGCCATAGGATATGTGCTGGAATCAAGTTATTACACTTTTGGATTCCAGAATAATGTAATTAGGCTAATACCTGAAGGATACTTAACTGAAGAACAATTAATAGAACAATCCTTTGCATCTATGCCAGAGGGACTATTTACAATTCAGTCTATTTATCCCTTCATATCAGAGAAAGGCATTTGTAAAATTGAATAAGCCTCTCTAGTATATGATCAGCCGATCAAAGAGCAAGAATACCCCAATACCCAGAGCCATGGGGGCAATGTAAATTATAATCAAGGGGATCTCACCTCTAGGTTGGAAGAAGTCTATGAGATAGGACAGTCTGAAATATTTCCAGGATTTCAGCAAATAGTCGAAGAGCAAATCTCCTTAGCTAATGGCTGTTCCAGTGATGATGAATGCTGACAGCTACGAGAACTTCTGATGGAGTACAAGGATATCTTTGCTAGGGATTATTATGACTGTGGAACTACAGACTTGCACATTGCGAGAATCCAAACAGATCCCAATGCACCACCTGCCTTTGTTAAACAATACAGACTTCCTTTAGCCTCTTGTAGAAATCATAAGGAACTTGGAAGAAAGAGGTGCATAGCTCTTATAACAATCCTATTCTAGGTGCCCTTAAGCCCAATCGACAATGGCATTTGTGTGCTGACTTAAGAGAGATAAACAAGCGAGTGTACATGTCTGGCTGGCCAGTGCCATATATTGACCAGTGCCTAGCGCAGATGCAGGGATCCAAAAATAATGAACTCTCTTCATAGAAGACTGTCTGTAATGTATGCTGTCAAAACACTCACCAAGTACCACTGACTTTAAGCCAATTCAGATACATGTATCCTACATATATTTAAATTGGAAGGGGGAATTAGGTCACAGTGTTTGTGAATGTCGGTAGACAATATATATATATATATATATATATATATATATATATATATATATATATATAAAAATAATAAGATAAAATAAGTATACAATCTATCAAATATTAAATTTGAGCATGCTCATTTTATTGCTGAATACTTCTGTGTATTGCGAATCTTGCAAATCTGAAGTCAAACATGAGATGCCTTTTTCTGATTAACAGAACATCTGAGAACAAACAACTCACACCTGTAAAGTCTTACGGCTAGATTTAGAGTTCTGCGGCCAAAGGGGTGCGTTATCTACGTGTGTATTTTTTCCACAGCACCTTTTAAACAACGCTGGTATTTAGAGTTCACAGAAGGGCTGCGTTAGGCTCCAAAAAGGGAGCGTATAGCATAATTTACTGCCACTGCAACTCTCAATACAAGCGTTGCTTATGGACACGGCCAGCTTCAAAAACATGCTCATGCACGATTCCCCCATAGGAAACAATGGGGCAGTTTGAGCTAAAAAAAAAACCTAACACCTGCAAAAAAGCAGCGTTCAGCTCCTAACGCAGCCCCATTGTTTCCTATGGGGAAACACTTCCTAAGTCTGCACCTAACACCCTAACATGTACCCCGAGTCTAAACACCCCTAACCTTACACTTATTAACCCCTAGTCTGCCACCCCCGCTATCGCTGACACCTGCATTATACAATTAACCCCTAATCTGCCGCTCCGTACACCGCCGCAACCTATGTTATCCCTATGAACCCCTAATCTGCTGCTCCTAACCCCTGCCGACCCCTATATTATATTTATTAACCTCTAATCTGCCCCCCCAATGTCTCTGCTACCTACCTACAATTATTAACCCCTAATCTGCCGACCGGACCTCACCGCTACTCTAATAAATGTATTAACCCCTAAAGCTAAGTCTAACCCTAACCCTAACACCCCCCTAAGTTAAATATAATTTTTATCTAACGAAATAAAATAATTCTTATTAAATAAATTATTTCTATTTAAAGCTAAATACTTACCTGTAAAATAAACCCTAATATAGCTACAATATAACGAATAATTATATTGTAGCTATTTTAGGATTTATAATTATTTTACAGGCAACTTTGTATTTATTTTAACCAGGTACAATAGCTATTAAATAGTTAATAACTATTTAATAGCTACCTAGTTAAAATAATTACCAAATTACCTGTAAAATAAATCCTAACCTAAGTTACAATTAAACACTACACTATCAATAAATTAATTAAATAAACTACCTACAATTATCTACAATTAAATCAACTAAACTAAATTACAAAAACAAACAAACACTAAATTACAAAAAAAAAACCCCACTAAATTACAAAAATAAAAAAGATTACAAGAATTTTAAACTAATTACACCTACTCTAAGCCCCCTAAAAAAATAACAAAGCCCCCCAAAATAAAAAAATGCCCTACCCTATTCTACAATAAAAATTGTAAAGCTCTTTTACCTTACCAGCCCTTAAAAGGGCCTTTTACGGGGCATGCCCCAAAGAATTCTGCTCTTTTGCCTGTAAAAAAAACATACAATACCCCCAACATACAACCCACCACCCACATACCCCTAATCTAACCCAAACCCCCCTTAAATAAACCTAACACTAAGCCCCTGAAGATCTCCCTACCTTGTCTTCACCACGCCAGGTATCACCGATCCGTCCAGAAGAGGGTCCAAAGTCTTCATCCAATCCGGGCAATGTCTTCATCCAAGTGGGGGCTGAAGAGGTCCATCATCCGGCTGAAGTCTTCATCCAAGTGGGGGCTGAAGAGGTCCATCATCTGGCTGAATTCTTCATCCAAGTGGGGGCTGAAAAGGTCCATCATCCGGCTGAAGTCTTCATCCAAGCGGGGGCTGAAGCGGTCCATCATCTGGCTGAAGTCTTCTATCAAGCAGCATCTTCAATCTTCTTTCTTCCGGCTCCATCTTCATCCCGCCGACGCGGAGCATCCTTCCTCCATGATGAACTCCCAACGAATGAAGGTTCCTTTAAGGGACGTCATCCAAGATGAAGTCCCTCGAATTCCGATTGGCTGATAGGATTCTATCAGCCAATCGGAACTAAGGTAGGAAAATTCTGATTGGCTGATTGAATCAGCCAATCAGATTCAAGTTCAATCCGATTGGCTGATTGGATCAGCCAATCAGATTGAGCTTGCATTCTATTGGCTGATCGTAAAAACTGCCAATAGAATGCGAGCTCAATCTGATTGGCTGATTGGATCAGCCAATCGGATTGAACTTGAATCTGATTGGCTGATTCCATCAGCCAATCAGATTATTCCTACCTTAATTCTGATGGCTGATAGAATCCTATCAGCCAATCGGAATTCGAGGGACACCATCTTGGATGACATCCCTTAAAGGAACCTTCATTCGTCGGGAGTTCGTCGTGGAGGAAGGGTGTTCCGTGTCGGCGGGATGAAGATGGAGCCAGAAGAAAGAAGATTGAAGATGCCGCTTGATAGAAGACTTCAGCCGGATGATGGACCTCTTCAGCCCCTGCTTGGATGAAGACTTCAGCCGGATGATGGACCTCTTCAGCCCCCGCTTGGATGAAGACTTCAGCCGGATGATGGACCTCTTCAGCCCCTGCTTGGATGAAGACATCACTCGGATAGGATGAAGACTTCGGACCCTCTTCTGGACGGATCGGTGATACCCGGCGTGGTGAAGACAAGGTAGGGAGATCTTCAGGGGCTTAGTGTTAGGTTTATTTAAGGGGGGTTTGGGTTAGATAAGGGGTATGTGGGTGGTGGGTTGTAATGTGCGGGGGGGTATTGTATGTTTTTTTTTACAGGCAAAAGAGCAGAATTCTTTGGGGCATGCCCCGCAAAAGGCCCTTTTAAGGGCTTGTAAGGTAAAAGAGCTTTACCATTTTTATTGTAGAATAGGGTAGGGCATTTTTTTATTTTGGGGGGCTTTGTTATTTTATTAGGGGGCTTAGAGTAGGTGTAATTAGCTTAAAATTGTTGTAATATTTTTATAATGTTTGTAAATTATTTTTTTATTTTTTGTAACTTAGTTCTTTTTTTATTTTTTGTACTTTAGTTAGTGTATTTATTTGTATTTATTTGTAGGTATTTGTATTTAATTTATTGATAGTGTAGTGTTAGGTTTAATTGTAACTTAGGTTAGGATTTATTTTACTGGTAATTTTGTATTTCTTTTAGCTAGGTAGTTATTAAATAGTTAATAACTATTTAATAGCTATTGTACCTGGTTAAAATAAATACAAAGTTGCCTGTAAAATAAATATTAATCCTAAAATAGCTACAATATAATTATTATTTATATTGTAGCTATATTAGGGTTTATTTTACAGGTAAGTATTTAGCTTTAAATAGGAATAATTTATTTAATAAAAATTATTTTATTTCGTTAGAATAAAATTATATTTAACTTAGGGGGGGTGTTAGTATTAGGGTTAGACTTAGCTTTAGGGGTTAATACATTTATTATAGTAGCGGTGAGGTTCGGTCAGCAGATTAGGGGTTAATAAGTGTAGGTAGGTAGTGGCGACATTGGGGGGGCAGATTAGGGGGTAATAAATATTATGTAGGGGTCAGCGATGTTAGGGGCAGCAGATTAAGGGTACATAGGGATAATGTAGGTGTTGGCGGTGTGTGGTCGGCAGATTAGGGGTTAAAAAAATTTAATAGAGTGGCGGCGATGTGGGGGGACCTCGGTTTAGGGGTGCATAGGTAGTTTATGGGTGTTAGTGTACTTTAGAGCACAGTAGTTAAGAGCCTTATGAACCGGCGTTAGCCCAGAAAGCTCTTAACTCCTGGCTTTTCTCTGCGGCTGGTGTCTTATCGTTAGATTTCTAACGCTCACTTAATCCAAGACTCTAAATACCAGCGTTAGAAAGATCCCATTGAAAAGATAGGATACACAATTGGCGTAGGGGGATCTGCGGTATGGAAAAGTCGCGGCTGGAAAGTGAGCGTTAGACCCTTTCCTGACTGACTCTAAATACCAGCGGGCGGCCAAAACCAGCGTTAGGACCTCCTAACGCTGGTTTTGACGGCTAACGCAGAACTCTAAATCTAGGCGTTAGAATGACAATCTCAAGCTTAAATGCCCATATATGGAGTTTCCTGGCCAAAATGTATTATAAAGGTTATCAGGTGGTGAACCCATGTGGAGATATGCTTCATGCTGTCTGTGATGACCTCTTTGGAACTGGCTAAAGCCCAGAAAGATAGTAATTAACACTTACCTGGCAATCAAATGTTAGATTACAAACAGCCCCTTGAAGATTCTCAATATGCATCCTGGGGTTTTGGAAACGAAAGTCTGCACTATTTTCAGAAAAGCTAACAGAATTTCAAGATATTATGAACTAACAGACACATGTGATAATTTAACACAATTGCTCACTGGATTTCTTTTAAAGACTAGATACACATTAGGCTGGCTAGCAGAAACACATGTTTTACATTGTAACTTTGAAATTAATTTTAAAGTACAACTTATGCTTAATTTTCAGTGGTATACCTCAGTATTGTATAAAAATGTATATTTGTGAATCTGAGTGAAAATGCCTAGCAGTGGCATGTCAGATAAATATTTGAAAATGTAATAAGTGGCAATTTAAAATGTCCAATTTACTTCAAAATTAATAACCTATTCTTTTTATATTTTTCAGGCATCTGACATTTGTGGTTGTCCCATAAATTGTGTCATATGTGTTTGTGCACTCAGCAAAAGGTGTACTGAATCTGAAATATGCTATATTTGTATTAATATGGAATAATAATCAAATGCAACTTTAAATGCATTTTAAAATATTACTAGAGATATGCTCATGTCTAGTCTCTATGAATACATGCTTGGTTGTATTAGATGGGGCATATATGTTGACCAGATAAGTTTATTAATACCAGAAATTATAGTATATTGAATAAACATTTTAAGGTGAGATATTAAGCTGTAGCAGTATTGATAGTGAGACTGCATTTCTGGTTATCTTTTTTTGATTAAAAAAGTTTTTTATTGGGTTTACATTGTCTCATACATTGTCGTCTAAATAATATCAACATTAAACAATAACAGAAGACATAATATATGAAATTATTACCATATGATAGATATCATCCTACCCAAGAGTTTAAACATTTTAGTAGTTTAGTAGTAGTAACAAAATAATAAAATGAAAAATGCTTCGTACGTTTCACATTTAGGAGTAAGAAAGAAGAGTAAGGGAAAGTAGAGAAGAGAAGAAGGGGAGGGGCGGGGGGAGGGGGGAAGTTTTGGGGATATATATCTTTATAATTCGCTAAATGATATATAGCATCACCCACCTAGTAGTCTAATACGGTTAAAATGTTTGAAGAATGTATGCTCTTTAGGGAGCAAGGGTAGCAGGAGTATTGATAGCTATGTTTGGAATTCCCTATTCCCAAATAAAGTACATATCCGTATAAAAATCTTGTTTACCTGAAAAGCAATAGCATTGCTTTTCCATGGTTAGAACATGTTTGACCTCTGATAGCCAAGTAGAGTGTGTAGGTATTGTTAGAGTTTTCCATAATCTAGGCATTTGTCTTTTGGCGCTAGATAACATTATCTGGAGCAACTTTATGCGGTATCTACAGTGAAGTTGCGGGAGGAGATTGAGGAGAATAAGTTTAGGGCAGAGGGATATATTTGAGCCTAGGATTGTATTAATACTGTTTTCCAGTTCCTTCCAAAAGTTAGAGATGAGCGGGCATTCCCACCAGATATGTATCATGGTGCCTATGCCTCCACAGCGCCTCCAGCAAGCAAAAGAGGCTGTTGGTAATATATATCGAAGCCTCTGTGGCATCAAATACCAGCGGGATATTATTTTATAGTTTGCTTCTGCTATAAATAATGAGGTAGAAGATGAGTGGGTGGCCTTAAAGTAGGCCCTCCACTCCTCATCTGAAATCTCCCCTGGGATTTCTGCATTCCATTTCTGGATATAGGAAGGCCTTTGTATAGGAAAAGATCCTCTGAGCAATTTGAAAGTTATTGAAAGGAATTTTTTCTGGATTTCGGGATTTGTACATAGTCTTTCAAACATTGTTAGTGGTCTGAGGATATTTGACTTATGTTCATTATTGTAGAGTGCATGTCGGATCTGGAAATATGAATACCAATTGTGAAAGGGTTGGCCTAGTTCGTTGATTAGTTCTGCTCTGTCTTTAAGTGTTCCTGAGTTTAACAGGAGGTAGATGGGTAAATTTTGTAAATGGGTCGTGGTGTTTAGATGAGAAAAGGGAGGTTGTTGAAAAAATATCTGATTGCCTAGTAGTGGGGATAGAGGAGAAATATGGGTGGAGATCCCTTTTTTATGATTGAGTAAGTGATCCCATACATCAAGGGTAGTCTTAACATAGTAGTTTTTGTGTGCTTGCGGTGGTCTGTGGGGTTTAGGGAGCCATGCGATATCTCTCATGTTTGCAACCTTTAGTAGGGCACCTTCAATTTGCACCCATGTAGACAGAATGTTGGGGCGAGACTGCATTTCTGGTTATCTTGTGCCCCCTCATGGATTAAAACTGGTATGACAGCCAAACGAGTTGACTGTTTAAAACATATGTCAAACCAAATACCCTATGAGATCTTCAGATCTGAGAGCGAATTAGGGACAAGCTCCGTTAAGGGCCTATCCAATTCTGTGGGAATGATTAAAGAAAAGGAGGAGGGATTCTTTATTTTTGTATAACGACCCACACACACAATACACAAGCGACACACAGACTCAAAGAAGCATTTTTTGGAGAGGAAAATACACAGGCTTTGTGCCAAGTATATTCTCTGCCATTTTGGGACACTTTCTTGAACAAAGGAAGATTAATAAATTTGAGGCCTGTACCTTTACACATTAGTGGATAAATCTTCTTAGATGACCCACAAGAAATTCTGGAATCTGAATAATCATCTCCATTTGGTTATGTGGCAACGTATGGCAGTGACTATAATTTTATATTTTAAAGCAAATACATTTATTGTTGCTACAGTTTAATTGGAGTTAGTAATTTTAAAAGGGCACTTTGTATTTTAAGCTTATATCCAGAAACATGTGTAGTGTTAGCTAGTCATGTTAATGGCAAATAATTTCATTTGCTAGATAAAGTTCTTTTGTATTTTATATCTCTAAGTCAGGCTTATTCTTGTAAGTAAATCTCTTGGGTGATATGCTATGTATATATTTTAGAATTTGTCTTATTGTAGCTAAATAATAGGTTATTTCAGGTCAGACATATTGGCATATATATTGGCTGTTTGCATTAATAATATATACAACCTCTGGTATTTTATTGTGGTATTTTAATGCGATTCATTGTGAGTAAAGTTTAAAGGTATATCTTTTATGATATTTGTAAAGAATATTATAACAGCATAAGTGTGTATAATTTGATTCATAATATGGTCTCTACATAAATATATTGCAATGTGTATATAAATTTTAACTAATCTAAAGAATTTAAAATAAATATTAATTTTAATTGTTTCGTCTATACATTTTAATTGGGAATTATTTTAAATAAAAATAATAAATACATTGTATTATAACCCTGGTATATACTGACATTCAACACTCTCTATGCATAGGTACGTAGGTAAGCCTATGTCCACACTTTTGTCACTATTATTAGCCCCCTTTTTTTTCTTTCTTTCCTTTCTCATTTTTTGACTATCTTATATTCCCCTGTTTACCTAATTTCCCATCTTTATTCATATTTATTCTATGTTGATATATAACTTAAAGGGACACAATACTCATATGCTAAATCACTTGAAACTGATGCAGTATAACTGTAAAAAGCTGACAGGAAAATATCACCTGAGCATCTCTATGTAAAAAAGGAAGATATTTTACCTCACAATTTCCTCAGCTCAGCAGAGTAAGTTCTGTGTAAAAAGTTATACTCAGCTGCTCCCAGCTGCAGGTAAAAAAAATTAAAAAAATGAAGAAATGAACAGCAGCCAATCAGCATCAGCAGTGCTGAGGTCATGAACTCTTACTGTGATCTCATGAGATTTGACTTAACTCTCATGAGATTTCATAGTAAGCTTCCTTTACCTGATTGGTGAAATAATATGAGAGTGCACGATGCTAGTCCCTTCAGATGTCCCAGGACAAACACACTAAAATGCTGCTTAGAAATCCTTTACAATGGGAGGTGGCTACTGAGGAACTTTTGAGGTAAAATATCTTTCTTTTTTACATAGAAAAGTCAGAAATTGCCCAAGCACCAAGGGTGTAGCAAAACTTGTTTGCAGGTGTGCCAACTATTGGACCTGCACCAAGGTCCCAAGAAAACAGTCCAAAAATAATAGTATAGCTGCACCACCAATTGTATTAAAACATCATGTCTTTATTTAGCCACTTTAAAACAGACAACGTTTCGGACCCATGTCCTTATTCATGTTTCAGACATGAATAAGGACATGGGTCCGAAACGTTGTCTGTTTTAAAGTGGCTAAATAAAGACATGATGTTTTAAAACAATTGGTGGTGCAGCTATACTATTATTTTTGGACTGTTTTCTTTTTTACATAGAGATGTTCAAGTGATATTTTCTAATCAGCTTTTTACAGCTATGCTGCATCACTTTCAAGTGTTTCAACATTTGGGTATTATGGCCCTTTAAAGGGACAGTCAAAACCAGAATTTTTGTTGTTTTAAAAGATAGATAATCCCTTTATTACCCATTCCCCAGTTTTGCATAACCAACACCGTTATAATAATACACTTTTTACCTCTGTGATTAACTTGTATCTAAGCATCTTCTGACAGCCCCCTGATCACATGACATTTTATTTATTATCTATTGACTTTCATTTTAGCCAATTAGTGCAGTGTCTGCCACAATCCACGGGCGTGGTCACAATGTTATATATAGGGTTTACCTGAACTAGCTCTCGCCTGCTTTGAAAAGCAAATACAAAAGCATGTGATTAGAGGCGGCCTTCAAGGGCTTGGAAATTATCATATGAGCCTTCCTAGGTCTAGCTTTCAACTAAGAATACCAAAAGAACAAAGCAAAATTGGTGATAAAGTAAATTGGAAAGTTGTTTAAAATTAAATGCCCTATTTGAAACATGAAAGTTTTTTTGGACTTGACTGTCCCTTTAATGTCAGTATATGCTTTGTGTATAACCATATATTTCCCCTGCCTGTTATCTTTTACTGACACTGTCTGCCTGTCTCCTAAACCCCCATAATGATTTTTACGACACCTCCTCCTCCCCCTGCATTCAGACCTCTGTTACACTTTGTCTTTTTAGCCTGTGTTTTAAGATATAATTTGTAAATTCCATCAAATTGGTCAGTATTGCTTCAGATATATATATATATATATATATATATATATATATATTTAAAAATACATAAAACATTCTGCAATGTGCAGAACATTGAAATGTGAAATATTTACAGTAAATACACTTTATTAAATATGTATATTGCATGAATATGTTTTTTTCAGTTTCCATCTACTTAACTGCAAAGGGCTCCAATGCACTTCTATATATGTCTGCATATGAATGTATGTGTTTATATGTGTATACATGTCTGTAAATACATATATACACATATAAATACATAAATATATTTTTTTATATATATATATATATATATATATATATATATATATATATATATATATAAAATTAGATTGAGAAATAGAAGTAAGCCTTTTCCAGCACTGCACATAAAGTCACAAAATTAAATTCACACAATGAATCTGTGAATCACTTAAAGCTCAACTCAAACACGGTTGTCAAGATGCAACAATTAAATTTATTAAAGGAAAAAATCATAAAGAAAGTATATGTACAAATGTTACAATAAATTTGATGCAATTCATCAACTGAATAATAAGCATACTAGTGCATTCATTACCCCTCACACAAACAAAGGCTCTTTTTCCATAGAGTTAGTTGCAGTGCGTCCACTGAGAAAAAAGCACGGTTACCAGTTAGTAATAAATGATTCCACTGAAGCTATATGACAAGCTGTAAAGTTAGTTGTGCTTAAGCTGTATTAATATGCAATGCACTGCAGTGAAAGAAAATATCCTCTTGTGCTGTGTGATTGACACGGATATGAAATGCAGTTCAAGTGGTATAGAGCTATTCAGGTGGTGTTAAATAACATTCCTGGGGCTAATATATTATACAGAGTCCCTGATAATAAGTCCCCACCACTCACTCTAAGTTGGAGCGAGCTGAACAGTTGCCAGAGGGGCCGAGAGAATCAATCAGCAGGGATAACTAGTCGTATACTCCTCACAGGTATGCGCTGTCTCAAATAGTACTATGCCACAAAGTACAGCTAGTTGACCTGAGTCCTGAAAACGATACGGTTCTTCACCCCTATGTTAAATATAAAAGCCACCGCTCACCACATCATCTTAGGACATCCTCCTTCAATGCAAAGAGATCCGGTCAGAGGTAGTTCTTCATCCATAAACATATGCTGTAATTTCAACCAGCATGGAAGGTTAAACTGTTGCTACACGTGTTTCACCCTACATTAACAAGGGCTTTCTCAAGCTGATATATATATATACCTTTACATATCCATCTGTATATGTATGTATCTCAATGTTAAAACCCTTTGCCTGTGTTTTCTTTCTTCTAACACCTGAGACCTGATATCTTTGAGCCTTTATAACCTTTGAGTGCAATATTTTTTTTAAATATTTTTTATCAGATGGTGTTGCTATGGGTGTAACTATACTGTAATGTATTTTTGATGTGTTTTGTGCAACTTTTATGTTGGGGTTTATGCTGGTGTTGCTGTGTTCCTTGTTCAGAGAGGAATTCCCTGGTATTTTGGTGCTGGACTGACCGTAATAGGCGGGATCAGACTGATATACTATAGGAAAGTTCTACTCTGCGAAAAGCATTACAGTACTGGGCTAAAAAGCTGCACCCAGGTGGTAAATCGCCATAGAACAGGCTAACAATGGTATTGAGCCAGTTGTTCTTCCTGTGAGTGCACTTCTCTTTGTATGTATTTAGTCTCCCTATGGGAAAAAAGGGCAACCAGATGTGGACCCTTTAAGTCTTATATAAATTTATTTAATCCCTTAACTGCGCATGACGGCTTGCAGTGGTGATCCACACAAGGAGTTAAGTGTGGATGACAACCACGTGTCATCATCCCAGAAGGGTGTGGTCGTATTGGAGCTAATCACTACACCCCCTGCACTTACCCCTAAATTTCTGGTGGTCCAGTAGACCAGCATTGTGGGATAATCCAGGGATGCCTTTGACTTCACCATGCTCATGAGTGGTAATATAATCAGGCACAAGACAGTTCCAAAGGATTTAAGGGAGCTGGATGGGAGGTATTTAAGCTCCTTAATATCAGCTCCATTAAGTCCTAGAAACCCCCCACAACCCACCATTTAAAGTGTCTGCTCTAGGGGTTAAAGTTCAAAGCATTCATACATAACTTTTGTTTTTTTTAAAAACAGATACTTCCCACAGTTTGCAGGCCTTTAGTCACTTATAACAGGTCATCAAAAAGGCATAGAGACCCACATAACTGCTTGTTTTAACACCCAGTAGTCGCTATTTAAAATAAAGCCAGTATATAGGTTTTTATAGATAGTGATCATCTGGCTTGTATAAATGTGCATTTATTTGGGTAAAGGCCCATGGGAGCTCCTATGAGCACATCAAAGTTATATACATATACCCAAAAGGCCTTTTTCATATGTGGAGTTTAGGGTTGAAAAAAACATATACACTATTTTTTACAACCTTGTTTATTAAAATATTATTATGAATAAACATTTTGTTTATACATTTTGTGTCAGATTATAAGTGACGTGCTATTTAGCACTTTCATTTGCATGCAAACATCCTTAGAAATACATTTTTAACAAGTGTGGGTTATTGTGCGCATTACAAATTGAAAATAAATGGTTTGCATGCCGGCAAAACCAGACGCACAATATTTTCAGGATTTTGGAGACTCTTTCTGTATGCATTTGTATTATGACCCTGGGGAAGTCTCCCTTAAGGTGATGGGGGAAACCAGGTATGGACTCCTTGCCCAATGTGCTTAGAGGAATGTGGCTGTACCTCATTGACAAGGCCTAATGAAGGACGAAAAGATCATCTTAGGTTTTCATGTTCCTTGTTCAGAGAACTGCCTGGAACTAACATTACTAGGCAGGATCAGACTGATATACTTCTAGATAATTCAACTCTGTGAAAAGCACAATTGGGCTCCTGGGTGGGTGGTAACTTACCATAGACCAAGCTACTGAGCTATTGTTCGTTCCTGGTAGACTGCTTCTCTTTCTGTATGCATTTGTATTATGACCCTAGGGAAGTCTCCCTAAGGGTGAAGGGGGAAAATACTCATGAACTCCTTGCCCAATGTGCTAAGAGCAATGTGGCTGTCACTGACGAGGCCCAATGAAGGCTAAAATGATTGTCTGGCATTGTCTTGTTCAGGATTGCCTGGTATTTTGATGCTAGACTGACCTTACTAGGCGGAATCAAACTGATATAATTCAGGAAAGTTCTCCTTAGTGAAAAGCACAATTGGGCTAAAAGAGGCTGCTTCTGGATACTAACTCACCATAGAACAAGATAATGAGCTGTTGTTCACTCCTGGTAGAGCACTTCTCTTTCTATATGCATATATATATATATATATATATATATATATATATATATATATATATATATATATATATATATATATATATATATACTTTATATATACAGTATATACAGCTATATATATATATGTATATATATATTGTGACAGGAACACTTTTAACCACGGTCTTCTAGGGCACAAATGCAGCACAGGACAATCCACTGTAGTTTAAAAAGCTTTATTTTTCACAGCAATAACAAACAGGCAGTTCATTTCCAAAAGAGGGAAATCCTTCCTCTGCAGCAAAGTTAAGTGCTTTTAAATGTGTCCCAGCACTTCACAGCATTCCACAACTGCTTTGTAAAAATAATGTCCTTTTATAGTTCACAGGAACAAAAGTCTTTTTACACAGTGTAACACACACACACACCAGCTTCTGTAGCTGTGTAACTAACTCTCAAGGCCTAAGTGAGGCTGCTATTTAAACCCTCACAACTTCTAATTAGCCAAACCTGTGATTAGCTGCTGGACAGCTTCACAGCTGTCTGGGATAATGGCCCACCCTCTCTCCAATTATCCCAAACCCCAGGGACCCAGAACACAGTTAATCAACTGCATAATCAAATACACACTCTTTCTCCCTGGGGTTTTAACTGAAAGGAGAAATAGCATGTACAATGCTTGGTCTTAAATATCTTCCATTTATAACCAGGCCTTGCTTTCTGTCACATATCCTCCCCCCCAGCTCACACCCAGTGGGTTGAGCGACCATGGACATCAATGAATGTACCCGAGACAAACCATCAGCATTGCCCTGCAAAAGACCGGCCCTGTGCTCAACAGTAAAATTGAAGGGTTGCAAGCTAAGAAACCACCTAGTAACCCTTGAATTTGTTTCCTTATTCTGACTCATCCATGTGAGAGGAGCATGATCTGTTATTAATTTAAATTTTCTTCCCAACAGATAGTACCTAAGGGTCTCTAAAGCCCACTTAATGGCAAGGCATTCTTTCTCCACTATAGAATAGTTCTTTTCCTGTGAAATAAGTTTTCTGCTTAGGAAAAGGACAGGATGCTCTTCTCCTTGACACTCCTGCGAGAGAACTGCTCCTAAACCAACATCAGAGGCATCTGTCTTTCTGATATGGCTTGAACCTCTCGTTGCAGAGTCTGTGTAGCACTTTGCTGCTCCTCCCGGGTCTTCCTGAATGTCTCAGCTTGCACAGCAGCCATCTGTTGAATCAACAATTCAGTGTTCTCCTTCTGTGATTTAGCCAGCAGCATAGCACTCTCTGACTGGGCCAAGACCAACTGTTGCAGTGCTGCACTATTTTCAGCAGCTTTTCTGTTAGTCTCCTGCTGTATAGCATTAGAATGGATCAAAGCTTTAATGACTTCCTCCATGTTGCTTGCAGATTATTATGCCCACAGACTTACAACGTGGTTGCCCGTATTCTCCACCAAGTGTGACAGGAACACTTTTAACCACGGTCTTCTAGGGCACAAATGCAGCACAGGACAATCCACTGTAGTTTAAAAAGCTTTATTTTTCACAGCAATAACAAACAGGCAGTTCATTTCCAAAAGAGGGAAATCCTTCCTCTGCAGCAAAGTTAAGTGCTTTTAAATGTGTCCCAGCACTTCACAGCATTCCACAACTGCTTTGTAAAAATAATGTCCTTTTATAGTTCACAGGAACAAAAGTCTTTTTACACAGTGTAACACACACACACACCAGCTTCTGTAGCTGTGTAACTAACTCTCAAGGCCTAAGTGAGGCTGCTATTTAAACCCTCACAACTTCTAATTAGCCAAACCTGTGATTAGCTGCTGGACAGCTTCACAGCTGTCTGGGATAATGGCCCACCCTCTCTCCAATTATCCCAAACCCCAGGGACCCAGAACACAGTTAATCAACTGCATAATCAAATACACACTCTTTCTCCCTGGGGTTTTAACTGAAAGGAGAAATAGCATGTACAATGCTTGGTCTTAAATATCTTCCATTTATAACCAGGCCTTGCTTTCTGTCACAATATATATATATATATATATATATATATATATATATATATATATATATATATATATATATATATATACAGGCATATAGGAATATATACATTAAAAGAGAGAAGCGCTCAACCTGGGAACGAACAATAGCATAATAGCTTGTTCTATGGCTAGTTACCACCCTAGAAGCAGCCTCTTTTTGCTCAATGTGTGGCTTTCACAGAAAAGAACTTTCCTGTAGCATATCAGTCTGATCCAGACTTCACAGTACAGTCCAGCCCCGAAATACCAGGCAATCCCTTTCTGAACAAGAGAAACAGCAAAACCCCAGACGTACGTTTCGGCCTATTGTGGGCCTCGTCAGTGAGGTGCAGCCATATCCCTCTAGGCACACTGAGCAACGGGTCCACGTCTGGATTCCCGCATCACACTTAGGGAGACTTCCCTAAGTGTCATAATTTGCATACATTAAAAGAGAGAAGCGCTCAACCTGGGAACGAACAATAGCATAATAGCTTGTTCTATGGCTAGTTACCACCCTAGAAGCAGCCTCTTTTTGCTCAATGTGTGGCTTTCACAGAAAAGAACTTTCCTGTAGCATATCAGTCTGATCCTGACTTCACAGTACAGTCCAGCCCCGAAATACCAGGCAATCCCTTTCTGAACAAGAGAAACAGCAAAACCCCAGACGTACGTTTCGGCCTATTGTGGGCCTCGTCAGAGAGGTGCAGCCATATCCCTCTAGGCACACTGAGCAACGGGTCCACGTCTGGATTCCCGCATCACACTTAGGGAGACTTCCCTAAGTGTCATAATTTGCATACATTAAAAGAGAGAAGCGCTCAACCTGGGAACGAACAATAGCATAATAGCTTGTTCTATGGCTAGTTACCACCCTAGAAGCAGCCTCTTTTTGCTCAATGTGTGGCTTTCACAGAAAAGAACTTTCCTGTAGCATATCAGTCTGATCCTGACTTCACAGTACAGTCCAGCCCCGAAATACCAGGCAATCCCTTTCTGAACAAGAGAAACAGCAAAACCCCAGACGTACGTTTCGGCCTATTGTGGGCCTCGTCAGTGAGGTGCAGCCATATCCCTCTAGGCACACTGAGCAACGGGTCCACGTCTGGATTCCCGCATCACACTTAGGGAGACGAGGCCCACAATAGGCCGAAACGTACGTCTGGGGTTTTGCTGTTTCTCTTGTTCAGAGAAGAATTGCCTGGTATTTCGGGGCTGGACTGTACTGTGAAGTCAGGATCAGACTGATATGCTTCAGGAAAGTTTTTCTCTGTGAAAGGCACATATTGAGCAAAAAGAGGCTGCTTCTTGGGTGGTAACTAGCCATAGAACAAGCTATTATGCTATTGTTCGTTTCCAGGTTGAGCGCTTCTCTCTTTTTATTTATGCAAATTATGACATTTTGGGAAGTCTCCCTAAGTGTGATGCGGGAATCCAGACGTGGACCCGTTGCTCAGTGTGCCTAGAGGGATATGGCTGCACCTCACTGACGAGGCCCACAATAGGCCGAAACGTACGTCTGGGGTTTTGCTGTTTCTCTTGTTCAGAGAAGAATTGCCTGGTATTTCGGGGCTGGACTGTACTGTGAAGTCAGGATCAGACTGATATGCTTCAGGAAAGTTTTTCTCTGTGAAAGGCACATATTGAGCAAAAAGAGGCTGCTTCTTGGGTGGTAACTAGCCATAGAACAAGCTATTATGCTATTGTTCGTTTCCAGGTTGAGCACTTCTCTCTTTTTATTTATGCAAATTATGACATTTTGGGAAGTCTCCCTAAGTGTGATGCGGGAATCCAGACGTGGACCCGTTGCTCAGTGTGCCTAGAGGGATATGGCTGCACCTCACTGACGAGGCCCACAATAGGCCGAAACGTACGTCTGGGGTTTTGCTGTTTCTCTGGTTCAGAGAAGAATTGCCTGGTATTTCGGGGCTGGACTGTACTGTGAAGTCAGGATCAGACTGATATGCTTCAGGAAAGTTTTTCTCTGTGAAAGGCACATATTGAGCAAAAAGAGGCTGCTTCTTGGGTGGTAACTAGCCATAGAACAAGCTATTATGCTATTGTTCGTTTCCAGGTTGAGCGCTTCTCTCTTTTTATTTATGCAAATTATGACATTTTGGGAAGTCTCCCTAAGTGTTATGCGGGAATCCAGACGTGGACCCGTTGCTCAGTGTGCCTAGAGGGATATGGCTGCACCTCACTGACGAGGCCCACAATAGGCCGAAACGTACGTCTGGGGTTTTGCTGTTTCTCTTGTTCAGAGAAGAATTGCCTGGTATTTCGGGGCTGGACTGTACTGTGAAGTCAGGATCAGACTGATATGCTTCAGGAAAGTTTTTCTCTGTGAAAGGCACATATTGAGCAAAAAGAGGCTGCTTCTTGGGTGGTAACTAGCCATAGAACAAGCTATTATGCTATTGTTCGTTTCCAGGTTGAGCGCTTCTCTCTTTTTATTTATGCAAATTATGACATTTTGGGAAGTCTCCCTAAGTGTGATGCGGGAATCCAGACGTGGACCCGTTGCTCAGTGTGCCTAGAGGGATATGGCTGCACCTCACTGACGAGGCCCACAATAGGCCGAAACGTACGTCTGGGGTTTTGCTGTTTCTCTTGTTCAGAGAAGAATTGCCTGGTATTTCGGGGCTGGACTGTACTGTGAAGTCAGGATCAGACTGATATGCTTCAGGAAAGTTTTTCTCTGTGAAAGGCACATATTGAGCAAAAAGAGGCTGCTTCTTGGGTGGTAACTAGCCATAGAACAAGCTATTATGCTATTGTTCGTTTCCAGGTTGAGCGCTTCTCTCTTTTTATTTATGCAAATTATGACATTTTGGGAAGTCTCCCTAAGTGTGATGCGGGAATCCAGACGTGGACCCGTTGCTCAGTGTGCCTAGAGGGATATGGCTGCACCTCACTGACGAGGCCCACAATAGGCCGAAACGTACGTCTGGGGTTTTGCTGTTTCTCTTGTTCAGAGAAGAATTGCCTGGTATTTCGGGGCTGGACTGTACTGTGAAGTCAGGATCAGACTGATATGCTTCAGGAAAGTTTTTCTCTGTGAAAGGCACATATTGAGCAAAAAGAGGCTGCTTCTTGGGTGGTAACTAGCCATAGAACAAGCTATTATGCTATTGTTCGTTTCCAGGTTGAGCGCTTCTCTCTTTTTATTTATGCAAATTATGACATTTTGGGAAGTCTCCCTAAGTGAGATGCGGGAATCCAGACGTGGACCCGTTGCTCAGTGTGCCTAGAGGGATATGGCTGCACCTCACTGACGAGGCCCACAATAGGCCGAAACGTACGTCTGGGGTTTTGCTGTTTCTCTTGTTCAGAGAAGAATTGCCTGGTATTTCGGGGCTGGACTGTACTGTGAAGTCAGGATCAGACTGATATGCTTCAGGAAAGTTTTTCTCTGTGAAAGGCACATATTGAGCAAAAAGAGGCTGCTTCTTGGGTGGTAACTAGCCATAGAACAAGCTATTATGCTATTGTTCGTTTCCAGGTTGAGCGCTTCTCTCTTTTTATTTATGCAAATTATGACATTTTGGGAAGTCTCCCTAAGTGTGATGCGGGAATCCAGACGTGGACCCGTTGCTCAGTGTGCCTAGAGGGATATGGCTGCACCTCACTGACGAGGCCCACAATAGGCCGAAACGTACGTCTGGGGTTTTGCTGTTTCTCTTGTTCAGAGAAGAATTGCCTGGTATTTCGGGGCTGGACTGTACTGTGAAGTCAGGATCAGACTGATATGCTTCAAGAAAGTTTTTCTCTGTGAAAGGCACATATTGAGCAAAAAGAGGCTGCTTCTTGGGTGGTAACTAGCCATAGAACAAGCTATTATGCTATTGTTCGTTTCCAGGTTGAGCGCTTCTCTCTTTTTATTTATGCAAATTATGACATTTTGGGAAGTCTCCCTAAGTGTGATGCGGGAATCCAGACGTGGACCCGTTGCTCAGTGTGCCTAGAGGGATATGGCTGCACCTCACTGACGAGGCCCACAATAGGCCGAAACGTACGTCTGGGGTTTTGCTGTTTCTCTTGTTCAGAGAAGAATTGCCTGGTATTTCGGGGCTGGACTGTACTGTGAAGTCAGGATCAGACTGATATGCTTCAGGAAAGTTTTTCTCTGTGAAAGGCACATATTGAGCAAAAAGAGGCTGCTTCTTGGGTGGTAACTAGCCATAGAACAAGCTATTATGCTATTGTTCGTTTCCAGGTTGAGCGCTTCTCTCTTTTTATTTATGCAAATTATGACATTTTGGGAAGTCTCCCTAAGTGTGATGCGGGAATCCAGACGTGGACCCGTTGCTCAGTGTGCCTAGAGGGATATGGCTGCACCTCACTGACGAGGCCCACAATAGGCCGAAACGTACGTCTGGGGTTTTGCTGTTTCTCTTGTTCAGAGAAGAATTGCCTGGTATTTCGGGGCTGGACTGTACTGTGAAGTCAGGATCAGACTGATATGCTTCAGGAAAGTTTTTCTCTGTGAAAGGCACATATTGAGCAAAAAGAGGCTGCTTCTTGGGTGGTAACTAGCCATAGAACAAGCTATTATGCTATTGTTCGTTTCCAGGTTGAGCGCTTCTCTCTTTTTATTTATGCAAATTATGACATTTTGGGAAGTCTCCCTAAGTGAGATGCGGGAATCCAGACGTGGACCCGTTGCTCAGTGTGCCTAGAGGGATATGGCTGCACCTCACTGACGAGGCCCACAATAGGCCGAAACGTACGTCTGGGGTTTTGCTGTTTCTCTTGTTCAGAGAAGAATTGCCTGGTATTTCGGGGCTGGACTGTACTGTGAAGTCAGGATCAGACTGATATGCTTCAGGAAAGTTTTTCTCTGTGAAAGGCACATATTGAGCAAAAAGAGGCTGCTTCTTGGGTGGTAACTAGCCATAGAACAAGCTATTATGCTATTGTTCGTTTCCAGGTTGAGCGCTTCTCTCTTTTTATTTATGCAAATTATGACATTTTGGGAAGTCTCCCTAAGTGTGATGCGGGAATCCAGACGTGGACCCGTTGCTCAGTGTGCCTAGAGGGATATGGCTGCACCTCACTGACGAGGCCCACAATAGGCCGAAACGTACGTCTGGGGTTTTGCTGTTTCTCTTGTTCAGAGAAGAATTGCCTGGTATTTCGGGGCTGGACTGTACTGTGAAGTCAGGATCAGACTGATATGCTTCAGGAAAGTTTTTCTCTGTGAAAGGCACATATTGAGCAAAAAGAGGCTGCTTCTTGGGTGGTAACTAGCCATAGAACAAGCTATTATGCTATTGTTCGTTTCCAGGTTGAGCGCTTCTCTCTTTTTATTTATGCAAATTATGACATTTTGGGAAGTCTCCCTAAGTGTGATGCGGGAATCCAGACGTGGACCCGTTGCTCAGTGTGCCTAGAGGGATATGGCTGCACCTCACTGACGAGGCCCACAATAGGCCGAAACGTACGTCTGGGGTTTTGCTGTTTCTCTTGTTCAGAGAAGAATTGCCTGGTATTTCGGGGCTGGACTGTACTGTGAAGTCAGGATCAGACTGATATGCTTCAGGAAAGTTTTTCTCTGTGAAAGGCACATATTGAGCAAAAAGAGGCTGCTTCTTGGGTGGTAACTAGCCATAGAACAAGCTATTATGCTATTGTTCGTTTCCAGGTTGAGCGCTTCTCTCTTTTTATTTATGCAAATTATGACATTTTGGGAAGTCTCCCTAAGTGTGATGCGGGAATCCAGACGTGGACCCGTTGCTCAGTGTGCCTAGAGGGATATGGCTGCACCTCACTGACGAGGCCCACAATAGGCCGAAACGTACGTCTGGGGTTTTGCTGTTTCTCTTGTTCAGAGAAGAATTGCCTGGTATTTCGGGGCTGGACTGTACTGTGAAGTCAGGATCAGACTGATATGCTTCAGGAAAGTTTTTCTCTGTGAAAGGCACATATTGAGCAAAAAGAGGCTGCTTCTTGGGTGGTAACTAGCCATAGAACAAGCTATTATGCTATTGTTCGTTTCCAGGTTGAGCGCTTCTCTCTTTTTATTTATGCAAATTATGACATTTTGGGAAGTCTCCCTAAGTGTGATGCGGGAATCCAGACGTGGACCCGTTGCTCAGTGTGCCTAGAGGGATATGGCTGCACCTCACTGACGAGGCCCACAATAGGCCGAAACGTACGTCTGGGGTTTTGCTGTTTCTCTTGTTCAGAGAAGAATTGCCTGGTATTTCGGGGCTGGACTGTACTGTGAAGTCAGGATCAGACTGATATGCTTCAGGAAAGTTTTTCTCTGTGAAAGGCACATATTGAGCAAAAAGAGGCTGCTTCTTGGGTGGTAACTAGCCATAGAACTAGCTATTATGCTATTGTTCGTTTCCAGGTTGAGCGCTTCTCTCTTTTTATTTATGCAAATTATGACATTTTGGGAAGTCTCCCTAAGTGTGATGCGGGAATCCAGACGTGGACCCGTTGCTCAGTGTGCCTAGAGGGATATGGCTGCACCTCACTGACGAGGCCCACAATAGGCCGAAACGTACGTCTGGGGTTTTGCTGTTTCTCTTGTTCAGAGAAGAATTGCCTGGTATTTCGGGGCTGGACTGTACTGTGAAGTCAGGATCAGACTGATATGCTTCAGGAAAGTTTTTCTCTGTGAAAGGCACATATTGAGCAAAAAGAGGCTGCTTCTTGGGTGGTAACTAGCCATAGAACAAGCTATTATGCTATTGTTCGTTTCCAGGTTGAGCGCTTCTCTCTTTTTATTTATGCAAATTATGACATTTTGGGAAGTCTCCCTAAGTGTGATGCGGGAATCCAGACGTGGACCCGTTGCTCAGTGTGCCTAGAGGGATATGGCTGCACCTCACTGACGAGGCCCACAATAGGCCGAAACGTACGTCTGGGGTTTTGCTGTTTCTCTTGTTCAGAGAAGAATTGCCTGGTATTTCGGGGCTGGACTGTACTGTGAAGTCAGGATCAGACTGATATGCTTCAGGAAAGTTTTTCTCTGTGAAAGGCACATATTGAGCAAAAAGAGGCTGCTTCTTGGGTGGTAACTAGCCATAGAACAAGCTATTATGCTATTGTTCGTTTCCAGGTTGAGCGCTTCTCTCTTTTTATTTATGCAAATTATGACATTTTGGGAAGTCTCCCTAAGTGTGATGCGGGAATCCAGACGTGGACCCGTTGCTCAGTGTGCCTAGAGGGATATGGCTGCACCTCACTGACGAGGCCCACAATAGGCCGAAACGTACGTCTGGGGTTTTGCTGTTTCTCTTGTTCAGAGAAGAATTGCCTGGTATTTCGGGGCTGGACTGTACTGTGAAGTCAGGATCAGACTGATATGCTTCAGGAAAGTTTTTCTCTGTGAAAGGCACATATTGAGCAAAAAGAGGCTGCTTCTTGGGTGGTAACTAGCCATAGAACAAGCTATTATGCTATTGTTCGTTTCCAGGTTGAGCGCTTCTCTCTTTTTATATAGGAATATATATTTAAAAATACTTACAACATATTCCCGTATGTTAAGAACATTAGAATGTGGAATATTTACACTACATACACAGTTAAAAACATAATTAAATATTAAAGGGACAGTCTAGTCAAAAGTAAGCTTTCATGATTCAGATAGGGCATATAATTTTAAACAACTTTCCCATTTAATTAGATCATCAAATTTGCTGTGTTCCCTTGGTATTCTTAGTTGAAAGCTTAACCTAGGTAGGCTCATATGCTAATTTCTAAGCCATTAACTGCCTCCTCTTATCTGAATGCATTCGTCAGTTTTTCACAGTTAAAGGGCATTAGTTCACGTTTGCCATATAGATAACATTGTGCTCACCCTGTGGAGTTACTTCTGAGAGGACACTGATTGGCCAAAATGTAAGTCTGTCAAATTAACTGATATCAGAAAGCAGTCTGCAGAGGCTTAGATACAAGGTAATCACAGAGATAAAATGTATATTAATATAACCATGTTGCTTATTTAAAACTGGGGAATGGGTAAAATAGGGACTATCTATCATTTTAAACAATAAAAAAATCTGGAGTAGACTGTGCATTTAAAGGATTACTTTCTGTTATAATTTTTAAGCTAAACAACTAACATATTAAAGTTAATAAACATTAATTAAAACCTACTGACCTATATTTTCTCCAAAACGAAGTTTCATAACGTTCTAAAAGTTATATCTTTTATTCGCCGATGATGTCACGTTATCCTGCCCACTATTTTCAGCACTGCATGTTCAAAATACCTAAACCAATAACTTTGTGTTTAAAGGGCCATTTTGAAACCTAGGTATTGTAAACGGATTGGTACAGAGCAAAGGATACCCACGGAGTGGGTTTGGAAAACAATTAAATTTGCAGACAAGATTTCTGATATACAGTAGAGATATGTTAATGAAATGCTATTGATAAAAAGCGTATTTGGGGTAGTTAGTTAGTAACAGGCATAGAAAATATTTACTTACAGTGGCCCTTTAATAGTTAATAAAAATTATTTTTCATGTTTTCAGGTATTCGACAGCAAAGGGATATAATGTGTATATATATATATATATATATATATATATATATATATATATATATATATATATATACTGTATATGCACTATATATTTAACATTATAATGTTCTTTACTTACAGGATAATGTCCTTTTTATTGTAAATACATATTTAAATATTTAAATATATATATCTGTATATCTATTCCTATAGATAGATAGATATGTATAGATATCTTATATATATTAACAATATCAGGTATATAGAAATATATATTCAATAATAAAACGTACATTATTGTCTATCACCTACATTACAAGTTTTGCATTCGTATTTTAATGCTGAAAAAATGGCCATTTAAGCATTAAAACAGCAACACAGCCATTACGAGTCTTGTCGGTATAGCTGTTCCACAAGCATTTTAGCCTGTATGGCAACGTCAGTCCCGCACTCAAAAAAAATGATGTTTTTGCATGGGATTTTCATTGCGCTGCCATTAAAAGTTTTGCGGTGAGGCTAAAAAGCTTGCGTTACAGCCTATACTGACACGATTCGTTCCGCAATCTGAGACCAGTAGTTATGAGTTTTAGGCAACAAAACTGTTACAAAAAACTCATAACAATATGTTACAAAGAACACTTACACCCATAAACTACCTATTAACCCCTAAACCGAGGCCCTCCCGCATCGCAAATACTATATTAAACTTATTAACCCCTAATCTGCCGCTCCCGACATCGCCGCAACTAATAACATTTATTAACCCCTATTCCGCCACTCCTCGATATCGTCACCACTATAATAAACTTATTAACCCCTATTCCCCCACACCCCAACATCGCCCTCACTATAATAAAGATATTAACCCCTATTCCGCCGCTACCGACATCGCTGCCACTATATAAAGTTACTAACCCCTAAACCTCTGGCCTCCCACATCGTAAAAAACTTATTTAAACTATTAATCCCTAAACCTAACAACCCCCTAACTTTAAATTAAAATTACAAGATTCCTATCTTAAAATAAATAAAAAACTTACCTGGGAAATTAAAAAACCTAAGTTTATACTATAAATTAAACTATCTTTACTATTATACTAAAATTAAAATAACTGTCAATTAAAAAAAAAAATTACTCATTAAAAAAAAAACTAACACTACTAAAAAAAAAATTAAATCTACAATTACAAAAATAAAAAATACTAAATTAAAAAAAAATACTAAAGTAAGAAAAAAGTATATACAAACACTAAATTACAAAAAATAACAAACGAAATGATCCAAAATAAAAACAATTACACCTAATCTAATACCAATATAAAAATAAAAAGCCCCCCAAAATAAAAAACCCTAGCCTACAATAAACTACCAATAGCCCTTGTCTTTTGTAGGGCATTGACCTAAAGAAAACAGCTCTTTTCCCTGAAAAAAAGAAAGACCCCCAACAGTAAAACCCATCACCTAACCAACCCCCCAAAATAAAAAACCTAACTCTAAAAAAAAATCCTAAAATACCCATTGCCCTGAAAAGGGCATTTGTATGGGCATTGCCCTTAAAAGGGCATTCAGCTCTTTTTCTTGCACTGAAAAGGGCATTCAGCTCTTTTAAGAAAAGCCCAAAACCTAATCTAAAAGAAATAATTTAAAAAAAACCTAACACTAACCTCCGACAATCCACTTACAGTTAAGTCCGGACATCCAGGTGGCGAAGTCTTTATACAGGCAGTGAGGTCTTCATCCATCCAGGGGGCGTCTTCTATCTTCATCCCGGCGGCATCTTCTATCTTCATCTCAGCGGCGCAGAGCGGGTCCATCCTGAAGACATCCGCGTGGAGCATCCTCTTCATACAGTTGCCGCCATATACTGAATCTTCAAAGCAAGGGAGCCTTTTCAAAATGGTATCCTTTGCATTTCTATTGGCTTATTTGATTTTTGAAATTCAAATCAGCCAATATGATGAGAGCTACTGAAATCCTATTGCCTGTTCAAATCAGCCAATAGGATGAGAGCTACTGGATGAAGATAGAAGACGCTGCCTGGATGAAGACTTCACCGCCTGGATGTCCGGACTTCAGAAACTGTAAGTGTATCGTCGGGGGGTTAGTGTTTTTTTAAACTTCTTTTGGGTGGGTTTTTTTTAGATTAGGGTTTGGGCTTTTCTTAAAAGAGCTGAATGCCCTTTTAAGGGCAATGCCCCTACAAATGCCCTTTTTAAGGGCTATTGGTAGATTTTGTAGGCTAGGCTTTTTTTTTCATTTTGTAATTTAGTATTTTTTATTTTTTGTAATTGTAGTTTTAATTTTTATTAGTAGTGTTAGTTATTTTTAATGAGTAATTTAATTTATTTAATTGACAGTTATTTAAATTTTAGTATAATAGTAAAGTTAGTTTAATTTATAGTTTAAATGTAGGTGTTTTTAATTTCCCAGGTAAGTTTTTATTTATTTTAAGATAGGGATCTTGTAATTTTAATTTAAAGTTAGGGGGTTGTTAGGTTTAGCGGTTAATAGTTTAATTTAGTTTTTTGTGATGTGGGGGGCTGGTGATTTAGGGGTTAATAGGTTTATTTAGTAGCAGTGATGTGGGAGGCCAGATGTTTAGGGGTTAATAACTTTATTTAGTGGCGGCAATGTCGGTAGCGGCCGAAAAGGGGTTAATAGCTATATTATAGTGGCAGCGATATCGGGAGCGGCAGATTAGGGGTTAATAACATTATGTAGGAGTCAGTGATGTCGGGGGCAGCAGATTAGGGGTGTTTAGACATGGGGTTTATGTTAGAGTGTTCGGTTTAAACTTAACTTTTTTTCCCCATAGACATCAATGGGGTTGCGTTACGGTGATCTCCATTCCGCGATCGCAGGTGTTAGTTTTTTTTCTAATACTTTCTCCCCATTAATATCTATTTGGAAAGTGTGCACAGGCATATCAAAGCAGCGCTTGGATTTTGTGTGGTATGGAGCTCATCACCACCATATCGAACGGACAAGGCGGCTTTTCCAAAACTCGTAATGGCAGCGCTATGGAGGGTGAAATAATTCAACCCTCTATAGCACAATACTCATAATTTTTTAAATCATAGGGTTTCGAGATTTACATTTAGCGCACATGTAAACGTAGTAATCTTAAAGCTCGTTATTGAAATATGACATTTAAAATATTTAAAAAAAAATAATAAAAATGATTAAAAACTATTTAACATTTATGTTCTAATATATTGAACAACCAAACATACAAACATATAAACACACATACGCATACACATACAAACACAAACTTAAAAATAATATTTTAATACTTAAACAGAAATTGTTAACTATAAACTACTAATTTTAAGAAAGACAACAGATCTTATAACTTCAATAATAAATGTTTGTTTGTCACAAATATAAAATCATAAAATAAATAATTTAAGTACAATTTAAAAGTAAATAGCTTAGAGTTCCCTGCTGAGCATCAAACTACATTTAATGTATTTCCCCAAGAAGTATATTTCCTATTTTACAATTGTCACAGTTGGTTGGGTCTTGGAAATAGGTTTGTATCACAATTTCTAGATGTGTCCTGCTGTTTCACTAAGGCAAACCTCATAAAAATACAAAGACCAGCAGGGTGAAGATGGCATGACTATATTTAAAATTGTTTGCTGCTGTTAAAAAAATCAAGCTAAGAATAAAATTAGATTTACAATGACAGAGGTGTCAAAGCTTTCATTAGCATGTAAAGTCATAGTTTGACGGAAAATTGTAAATTCCACTGTTCAACTCATATCCCATTTTATTTTGTTTTATTTTTTTTTTTTTTACTAGGGTTATAAAATGGAATAATGTGTTAATATACATTCAATATTTAAAAATAACATGTAAATTGAATTTGACATTATCTTTGGATAACAATAGCTATCATACCTAAATTACAAGTTTTGCGGTACGGCTATACCGCTGAAAAAGTGGCCTCTGTGCACAGAATGGCAGGTCACCCGTATTACAAATCCCAGCGGTACAGCAATACCGTTAGCATTTTAGCCTATATCGCAACACTCAATTCCACACTCAAAAATGGCTTTTGAGTGTGGAATATTCAGCTCACTCGTAATACAGGTTGTGCGGTCCGGCTCTTGCGCTAGCGTTATAGATTATACCACCATGATCCATTCCGCTATCAAAAACAGTAGTTATGGATTTAGCAAAACAAAAATGTTTCACAAAACTCAAAACAAAAATGTTACAAAGTACACTAACACCCATAAACTTAACCCGTAAACTGCTATCCCCTCGCATCGCAAATACTATAATAAGCCTATTAACCCCTAATCCGCCACCCACCTACATCGCTACTTCTAAAAAAAATATTTAACCCCTAAACCGCAAGCACCCCCACATCTCTACTAATAAAATAAACATATGAACCCCTAAACCACCCCCCCACATCGTAAATACTATAATAAGCAACTATTATAATAAACCTATTAACCCCTAAACCGCCAGCCCCCCACATCCCGACACACTAAATGTAACTATTAACCCATAAACCTAACACCCGCTAACTTTAAATTAAATTACAATATAACTAACTTAAAATAAATAAAAACTTACCTGTGAAATAAAAAAAAATAAGATTAAACTATAAATAATCCTAACATAACTATTTTAATAAAATAAAAAAATAAAAATAAAAAAATAAATTACAAAATTTAAAAATCCTAACAATACTAAAAAAATAAATAAATAAATAACATTACAAAAAAACCTCTAAAATTACAAAAAATAAAAAAGATTACAAAAATTAATAAATGAAGTTATCCAAAATAATAAAAATTAAACATTATCTAATACCCCTATAAAAACAAAAAAGCCCCCCAAAATAAAAACACCCCCTAATCTAATAATAAACTACCAATAGCCCTTAAAAGGGCCTTTTGTAGGGCATTGCTCTAAGTTAAACAGCTGTATTACATAAAAAAATTACAAAGTACCCCCTAACAATAAATCGCCCCTACCCAACCAACCCCCCAAAATAATAAAAACCTAACTCTAAAAAAAACTAAGCTACCCATTGCCCCTAAAGGGGCATTTGTATGGGCATTGCCCTTAAAAGGACAATAAGCTCTTTAGTTCCCATTAAAAAATAAAAAAATATTTACACTAACCCCGAAATAGGTACTCACCAATCCTTAAGTCTGGCGGTGAAGGTCTTCTTCCAGGCGGCTCCATCTTCATCAGCGCGGGGACATCTTCTTTCTTCATCCAGAGCAAAGGTGGCCCGTGGAGCAGGATTGGCAGCCGCAGAGCCATCCAGCGTGGAGGATCCTCTTCATGTGATTGTCGCCGCACAATGAAGATTGAATGCAAGGTACCCATTTTATATTTGGGGTACCTTGCATTCCTATTGGCTGAAATTTTCAAGTCAGGACTTGGCTTTTGTGCGGTATGGAGCTCTATGCACCATATCGCACAACACAAGAAGGTTTTTTTGTAACTTGTAATGGCAGCACTATCTAAAGTGCGGTATTGCTAAATTTTTAGCGTTACTTACGCACCGGGTTTAGCGCATAACTTGTAATCTCTGTGATTATTATTATTGCTGTTTAATAGTACCATAAGCTATCTTCAGATATTTCAGCCACTAAATTTAGACCCTTTTCCATAATTTTCTAGATTACCTTTGACCATTTCAAAACATAAAAATAAACCATGATCTAAATTCAATCCAATCAGCTTTGAGATAAGGAGACATAGCTGTGAGGAAAGAGACTTCATGAATTATGCATGCTGGGCCAAGAAATAAATTCTGACTATGCCTCTAGAAATGCTCTGCAATGCCCACTGAACGCCTGTTTCCTGAGTGTTGTGCTTGTAATGATTTTCTTTACCACATTGCTAACAGTTCGAGTTTGACGTACGAGAAATGTATTGAGCATCTCAAGCAACTATTCTGTAAATGTTAATGGCAGGAATGACAATTAAAGGAACAGTCAAGTCCAAAAAAATCTTTCATTTTTCAAATAGGGCATGTCATTTTAAACAACTTTCCAATTTACTTTTATCACCAATTTTGCTTTGTTCTCTTGGTATTCTTAGTTGAAAGCTAAACCTAGGAGGTTCATATGATAATTTCTAAACCCTTGAAGGCAGCCTCTTATCACATGCTGTTTTATTTGCTTTTCACAACAGGGGAGAGCTAGTTCATGTAAACCATATAGATAACACTGTGATCACGCTGGTGGATTGTGGCAGACACTGCACTAATTGGCTAAAATGAAAGTCAATAGATAATAAATAAAATGTCATGTAATCAGGGGTCTGTCAGAAGATGATAGGATACAAGTTAATCACAGAGGTAAAAAGTATATTAATATAACTGTGATGGTTATGCAAAATTGGGGAATAGTTAAAGGGACACTGTACCCAATTTTTTTCTTTTGTAATTCAGAAAGAGCATGCAATTTTAAGCAACTTTCTAATTTACTCCTATTATCAATTTTTCTTAGTTCTCTTGCTATCATTATTTGAAAAAGAAGGCATCTAAGCTTTTTTTTTTGGTTTCAGTACTCTGGACAGCACTTTTTTTATTGGTGGATGAATTTATCCACCAATCAGCAAGGACAACCCAGGTTGTTCACCAAAAATGGGCCAGCATCTAAACTTACATTCCTGCATTTCAAATAAAGATACCAAGAGAATGAAAAAAAAAATGATAATAGGAGTAAATTAGAAAGTTGCTTAAAATTTCATGCTCAATCTGAACCACAAAATAATTTTTTTGGGTACAGTGTCCCTTTAATGAAGGGATAATATATCTTTTAAAACAACAATATTTCTGGTGTTGACTGTCCTGCACTGGAAAAGAGATGGTCAGTTTATTTTATATACACACATATAACAGTGAGCATGGACGAATGAGCATACTCGCAGAGTGACTTCAGCTTATATATATATCAAGTCAGATAGGAATGGCCAACTTTGTTTCACCATAAGGATTAAAGGCTATTTGGAATGTATCTACCTGTGTATGCCTGCTTTGTATTTGAAGGTTTGCAACAGGATCTTTGGTACATTTGGAAACATATATATATATATATATATATATATATATATTATTTTTTTCTATGGATTATTTAGAATTTTTTAAAGTATCTATCATATTTTTTAATAATTATTATTAATATTTTCTTTAATAATTAATATTTCAATAATGCACCTTGAGATTAGTAATTTTTCATGTGCCGACACTGCGTTAGACCTAAAGCACGAAATCCAAAGCATGTTACGCATATTTTATACCCCTATATTCTTCATATTTTTATTATAAAAATGTATATTGTTTTTATATATCTGATTTGAATGTAATATATATATATATATATACTCTATATATACCTATAGATTTATATAAATAGAAATACAGGTATAGATATATGCATATACAGGTATATATATATATATATATATATATATATATATATATATATATATATATATTTATAGAAACCAAAAGGAATGCATTCATAGGACTTTAGGATATCAATATGTCAAAATGTTATTGACGTTTCGGGGGACTAATATATGAATAACAATACTGTGCCAAACCTGGTATGAACAATCAAATCAAACATGCAAGATTCATAGCTGGAATGCACGCCATGCGTTCCACAGACCCAGAAGTGACCTCACTTCCGGTTTTGGAATAACATAAAAATATTATTTTAATATTTTTATAAATGACTTGGAGCAAGGATTAAATAGCGACATCTCTATTTTTGCAGATGATACTAAGTTAAGTAAGGTCATTAGGTCAGAGCAGGACGAACTCTCATTACAAAGGGATTTGCAAAAATTAGAACTATGGGCAAGTAATGCAAAAATGCAAGGTTCTACATTTTGGAAGTAAAAATAAGCAGGCAACATATTTTGGGGACAAGATTTAGCCAAACACAGGAGGAAAGGGATTTGGGAGTAGTAATAGATAACAAGCATGTATTAAAAGAGGCATTGATTCAAGGGAGGAAAGCATAATTCTGTCACTATATAAAGCCCTGGTAAGACCTCACCTTGAGTTTGGAGTGCAGTTCTGGGGACCACTCGCTAAAAAAGATATTGCAGAACTAGAAAAAGTTCAGAGAAGGGCCACAAAGCTAATAAGGGGATTGGAGAAATTTACCTATGAGGAGAGGCTAGCCAAACTGGGTCTGTTTTCTTTAGAAAAAAGGCGCTTGAGAGGTGACATGATTACTTTATATAAATATATAGAGATGGCAGAGATGGCAGAAGCTCTGTTTATTCCAAGAAAATTGTTTCTGACAAGAGGTCATAATTTAAGGTTGGAGGAAAGGAGATTTAATCATTACCAAAGGAGATAGTGAATGCCAATACCATAGATACATTTAAAAATAGTCTGGATACATTTCTGTATATAAACAAAATTCATGGATATGATTGCTAGTATTAAATTGGTCACCTTTTAGTGGGGTTATTTAAGCTTAACTGGAGCTTTTTGTAAGTATTTTAGATTTGTATAGGTTGAACTCGATGGACTTCAGTCTTTTTTCAACCTTATCTACTATGTATGTTACTATGTTATGTATATATCAAGATGTTATATACAAAGTAGTTGAACATCAAAGAAAATAAACATCACAGACATATCAACACACGTAATGTGAATAAATTCTAGCGTGTATACCTTAAACTTTGAATAAATGCGCTGTGTGGCGATATTCGTCGTTAGCTAGGCTAGAGGGTCATTGGTTGCCATGGTAACCACAGATGCTGTCAAGTGCGAGTGCCTGTACAGATGACTATGCCAGGAGAGCCTCATGTCCTACATTTTTTTGCCTAGTAAAATAGTATGAATTATACTATATGTACATATTTTTAATGTTAGCAAATTATGGGTTCACAAGAATCCCATGAGATAGGAATGCTGGCCGGAGGGACTAAGAGATGTGCGGTTCATCACATATCAAATCATGTAATAAAGAACCAAGATATTTTTGTTTTTTAGTACCTCATTTCCAGCGAGTTAAGTGTGCCAAATGCTCAGATGTACCTTTATGAAATCGTTTTAAACCTAGAACATATCAAAAAGTGTATGTAGTGCTAGATATAAACTAGACATGCATTTTGATTTGGCCGAATTTTGGCCGATTCAGAGATTCGAATGCATCCGAATTTCTGAATTGGAAAATCCTGAAAAATCCCGAAAATGAATAAATCAGTTTCTGAATTTTTGGAT
This sequence comes from Bombina bombina, assembly GCF_027579735.1. Lineage (NCBI taxonomy): Eukaryota > Metazoa > Chordata > Amphibia > Anura > Bombinatoridae > Bombina > Bombina bombina. The sequence goes on from NC_069502.1 coordinate 160,590,602, forward strand.
CCATTATTCATATTCAGAATTTTTCATTGTTCTAATCTAAACCGCAGTTCCCCGGCATCGAAGACACTAACTAAAACACTAAATAAAGCTATTAACCCCTAAATCGCAGTTCACCAACATTGCCGACACTAAGTACTGTAAATCACTAAGGCCTAGATTTGGAGTTTTGTCGGTAAGGACCCGCGTAGCTAACGCCGGCTTTTTTCTGGCCGCACCATAAAAATAACTCTGGTATTGAGAGTCCACATAAAGGCTGCGTTAGGCTCCAAAAAAGGAGCGTAGAGCATTTTTAACGCAGCTTCAACTCTCGATACCAGAGTTGCTTACGCAAGCGGCCAGCCAAAAAAACGTGCTCGTGCACGATTCCCCCATAGGAAACAATGGGGCTGTTTGAGCTGAAAAAAAACCTAACACCTGCAAAAAAGCCGCGTTCAGCTCTTAACGCAGCCCCATTGTTTGCTATGCGTAAACACTTCCTACGTCTGCACCTAACACTCTAACATGTACCCCGAGTCTAAACACCCCTAACCTTACACTTATTAACCCCTAATCTGCCGCCCCCGCTATCGCTGACCCCTGCATATTATTATTAACCCCTAATCTTCCGCTCCGTAAACCGCCGCTACTTACATTATCCCTATGTACCACTAATCTGCTGCCCTAACATCGCCGACCCCTATATTATATTTATTAACCCCTAATCTTCCCCCCACAACGTCGCCTCCACCTGCCTACACTTATTAACCCCTAATCTGCTGAGCGGACCTGAGCGCTACTATAATAAAGTTATTAACCCCTAATCCGCCTCACTAACCCTATAATAAATAGTATTAACCCCTAATCTGCCCTCCCTAACATCGCCGACACCTAACTTCAATTATTAAGCCCTAATCTGCCGACTGGAGCTCACCGCTATTCTAATAAATGTATTAACCCCTAAAGCTAAGTCTAACCCTAACACTAACACCCCCCTAAATTAAATATAATTTTAATCTAACGAAATTAATTAACTCTTATTAAATAACTTATTCCTATTTAAAACTAAATACTTACCTGTAAAATAAACCCAAATATAGCTACAATATAAATTATAATTACATTGTAGCTATTTTAGGATTAATATTTATTTTACAGGCAACTTTGTAATTATTTTAACCATGTACAATAGTTATTAAATAGTTAAGAACTATTTAATAGTTACCTAGTTAAAATAATTACAACATTACCTGTAAAATAAATCCTAACCTAAGTTACAATCAAACCTAACACTATACTATCATTAAATTAATTAAATAAAATACCTACAATTACCTACAATTAAACCTAACACTACACTATCAATAAATTAATTAAATACAATATCTACAAATAACTACAATGAAATAAACTTACTAAAGTACAAAAAATAAAAAAGAACTAAGTTACAAAAAATAAAAAAATATCTACAAACATAAGAAAAATATTACAACAATTTTAAACTAATTACACCTACTCTAAGCCCCCTAATAAAACAACAAAGCCCCCCAAAATAAAAAATGCCCTACCCTATTCTAAATTACTAAAGTTAAAAGCTCTTTTACCTTACCAGCCCTGAACAGGGTCCTTTGCGGGGCATGCCCCAAGAAGTTCAGCTCTTTTGCCTGTAAAAAAAACATACAATACCCCCCCCCCAACATTACAACCCACCACCCACATACCCCTAATCTAACCCAAACCCCCCTTAAATAAACCTAACACTAAGCCCCTGAAGATCTTCCTACCTTATCTTCACCATACCAGGTTCACCGATCCGTCCTGAAGAGCTCCTCCGATGTCCTGATCCAAGCCCAAGCGGGGGGCTGAAGATGTCCATGATCCGGTAGAAGTCTTCATCCAAGCGGGGCAGAAGAGGTCTTCCATCCGATTGAAGTCTTCATCCAAGCAGGGCAGAAGAGGTCTTCCATCCGACTGAAGTCTTCATCCAAGCGGGGCAGAAGAGGTCTTCCATCCGATTGAAGTCTTCATCCAAACGGCATCTTCTATCGACATCCATCTGGAGCGGAGCGGCAGCATCCTGAAGACCTCCGACGCGGAACATCCATCCTGGCCGACGACTGAACGACGAATGACGGTTCCTTTAAATGACGTCATCCAAGATGGCGTCCCTCGAATTCCGATTGGCTGATAGGATTCTATCAGCCAATCGAAATTAAGGTAGCAATATTCTGATTGGCTGATGGAATCAGCCAATCAGAATCAAGTTCAATCCAATTGTCTGATCCAATCAGCCAATCGGATTGAACTTGATTCTGCCCCGCTTGGATGAAGACTTCTACCGGATCATGGACATCTTCAGCCCCCCCGCTTGGGCTTGGATCAGGACATCGGAGGAGCTCTTTAGGATGGATCGGTGAACCTGGTATGGTGAAGATAAGGTAGGAAGATCTTCAGGGGCTTAGTGTTAGGTTTATTTAAGGGGGGTTTGGGTTAGATTAGGGGTATGTGGGTGGTGGGTTGTAATGTTGGGGAGGGTATTGTATGTTTTTTTTAACAGGCAAAAGAGCTGAACTTCTTGGGGCATGCCCCGCAAAGGGCCCTGTTCAGGGCTGGTAAGGTAAAAGAGCTTTTAACTTTAGTAATTTAGAATAGGGTAGGGCATTTTTTATTTTGGGGGGCTTTGTTGTTTTATTAGGGGGCTTAGAGTAGGTGTAATTAGTTTAAAATTGTTATAATATTGTTCTTATGTTTGTAGATATTTTTTTATTTTTTGTAACTTAGTTCTTTTTTATTTTTTGTACTTTAGTTAGTTTATTTCATTGTAGTTATTTGTAGATATTGTATTTAATTAATGTATTGATAGTGTAGTGTTAGGTTTAATTGTATGTAATTATAGGTATTTTATTTAATTAATTTAATGATAGTATAGTGTTAGGTTTAATTGTAACTTAGGTTAGGATTTATTTTACAGGTAATGTTGTAATTATTTTAACTAGGTAGCTATTAAATAGTTCTTAACTATTTAATAGCTATTGTACATGGTTAAAATAATTACAAAGTTGCCTGTAAAATAAATATTAATCCTAAAATAGCTACAATGTAATTATAATTTATATTGTAGCTATATTAGGATTTATGTTACAGGTAAGTATTTAGCTTTAAATAGGAATAATTTATTTAATAAGAGTTAATTAATTTCGTTAGATTAAAATTATATTTAACTTAGGGGGGTGTTAGTGTTAGGGTTAGACTTAGCTTTAGGGGTTAATACATTTATTAGAATAGCGGTGAGCTCCAGTCGGCAGATTAGTGGTTAATACTATTTATTATAGGGTTAGTGAGGCGGATTAGGGGTTATTAACTTTATTATAGTAGCGGTGCGGTCCGCTCGGCAGATTAGGGGTTAATAAGTGTAGGCAGGTGGAGGCGACGTTGAGGGGGGCATATTAGGGGTTAATAAATATAATATAGGGGTCGGCGGTGTTAGGGGCAGCAGATTAGGGGTACATAGCTATAATGTAGGTGGCGGCGCTTTGCGGTCGGCAGATTAGGGGTTAATTATTGTAGGTAGCTGGCGGCGACGTTGTGGGGGGCAGATTAGGGGTTAATAAATATAATACAGGGGTCGGCGGTGTTAGGGGCAGCAGATTAGGGGTACATAAGTATAACGTAGGTGGCGGTCGGCAGATTAGGGGTTAAAAAAATTTAATCGAGTGGCGGCGATGTGGGGGGACCTCGGTTTAGTGGTACATAGGTAGTTTATGGGTGTTAGTGTACTTTAGAGTACAGTAGTTAAGAGCTTTATGAACCGGCGTTAGCCCAGAAAGCTCTTAACTACTGACTTTTTTCCTGCGGCTGGAGTTTTGTCGTTAGAGTTCTAACGCTCACTTCAGCCACGACTCTAAATACCGGAGTTAGAAAAATCCCATTGAAAAGATAGGATACGCAATTTACGTAAGGGGATCTGCGGTATGGAAAAGTTGCGGCTGAAAAGTGAGCGTTAGACCCTCCAAATACTGGAGTTAGCCTAAAACCAGCGTTAGGAGCCTCTAATGCTGGTTTTCACGGCTAACGCCAAACTCCAAATCTAGGCCTAAGTAAACCTATTAACCCATAAACCGCCATACACCCACTTCGCCAACACTAACTTAACCCCTAATGGCACCCACATCGCAACAACCTAAATTAAATTATATTAACCCCTAAACCTAACACCCCTAACTTTAACATAATTAGAATAGACCTAAATTAAAGTTACAATTATTAACTAACAACCTTTTTAAAAATAAATACAAACTTACCTGTGAAATAAAAATAAAACCTAAGCTAGCTACAATATAACTATTTACTAACTACCTAGTTAAAATAAATACAAACTTACCTGTGAAATAAAAATAAAACCTAAGCTTACACTAATAAAACCTAACATTACAAAAATAAAAAAACAAAGAAAAAAACACACACCCCAAAAAACAAACAAAACAAAAAATCTATAATAAACTACCAAGGGCCCTTAATTGGGCTTTTTGTAGGGTATTGCCCTAAAGTTAAACAGCTCTTTTGCAAACAAATAAAAACAAAAAAACCATAACATTACAACCCCCCCCCCAAACCCACAAAATAAAAAAAACCTAACTAAAAGAAACCTAATCTAATCTACCCATTTCCCTGAAAAGGGCATTTGTATGGACATTGCCCTTAAAAGGGCATTCAGATCTTCAGCTCTTTTTCGGCCCAAAGTCCTAATCTAAAAAAAAACAAAAAAAAACTAAAAAACCTGATACTAACCCCAAAATCGGTACTCAGAGTTGCTGAAGTCCGGCAAAAGATCTTCATCCCAGCGGCGAAGCATCTTCATCCAGGAGGCTCCATCTTCATCCATCGTGGGACCAGCATCTTCTTCATCCCTGCAGAGCGGTCGATGCGCGGAGGCAGAGGTCCAGTTGGAGGTCCATCGGTCTGACGTGGAGGTCCTCTTCATGCGATCGTCCGCCGCACACTGAGGATTCAATGTAATTTTATATTGGGGTACCGTTGCATTCCTATTGGCTGAAAAATTTAAATCAGCCAATAGGAATTAGAGCTGCTTAAATCCTATTGACTGATTTGATCAGCCAATAGGATTTAAGCAGCTCTAATTACTATTAGTTGATTTTAATTTTTCAGCCAATAGGAATGCAACTGTACCCCAATTTAAAAGGGGTACCTTGCATTGAATCCTCAGTGTGCCGTGGATGTTCACATGAAGAGGACCTCCACGTCAGACCGATGGACCTCTGCCTGGACCTCCACCTCCGGGCATTAACCGCTCCGCCTCTGCAGGGATGAAGAAAATACCGGTCCCGCGATGGATGAAGATGGGGCCGCCTGGATGAAGATACTTCGCCGCAGGGATGAAGATCTTTTGCCAGACTTCAGCAACTGTGAGCACCAATTTTGGGGTTAGTGTTAGGTTTTTTTGTTTTAGTTTTTTTTGGTGTTTTTTTTTTCAGATTAAGGCTTTGGGCCGGAAAAAGTGCTGAATGTCCTTTTAAGGTCAGTAAAAGATCTGAATGCCTTTTTTTTTTTTTTTTTAAATTGTCTTTATTAAGAACTTTAAGAATGACAACAAGGTTACACATTACATACAGTATTGAATGTTACAGACAAGATAGACATTGAGCAAACTCCCATTGTCATTACAACACACGTAAGAATTGGGTAATTCTTGAAAGAATTTCAGTGAATAGTACAAATAATGTATACCCCAAATGGTTAGGCATTTTTAGGTTTTATAATACATAATAACAGTGATTAACTTCTGTTTAAAGCTGAAAGAGGATTAAGAAATCCTCTGTAACTAAAGGTAAGAAGAAGAAGATAATGGTCAGGGGAGAGAGAGGACAAAAAGAGAGGGGAGAAGAGAAAAAAAAAAAAAGAATTTTTTTTTAAAAGACATCATATCTTGAGTGTTCCTGTTTAGATTGTGCCAGTCCAAATTGACTTCATCATTTCATATGTCTCTAATTTGCCTGTCTTGAGATAATGATATCTTTCCAAGGACAAGAGTTCCGATACCACTGACCTCCACTCCTCTAGCGAAGGCATTATTTTGGTTTTCCAGTGTTTAGGAATCAATTTCTTTGCTGCCGTAAGCATTAACAACAGCAATGGTTTTTTGCCAAGGCCAATCAATTTAGGTATAGAAAGGAATAAGATAGTCTTCAGATCGGGATCAACCCGAATCGAGACAATCCCTGAGATGGCAGAGAAAACGTCCCTCCAGAATTTGTCCAGCAAAGGACATGACCACCATATGTGGTGCAGAAAGCCCTCCTCCCTGCAGCCCCTCCAGCATGAACTATGTAGAGATGGAAAAATCTTGTGTAACCTTGATGGGGTTAAGTACCACCTACACAAAAGTTTCAGGTGGACTTCCTGTGTCATTGCTGAGACAGATGATTGTTTGGTTAGTTTGAAGGCTTTCAGCTAAAGTTCCTCATCTAAGTCGCAACCAAGGTCTCTGCACCAAGAGTGTGTGTATGAGGGGAGGATCGATGAATTAGGGACATTAACAAGTTTATATAATTTTGAAATGAGATGGGTTGGGGGAGTCGGCATGAGACATAGTTTTTCAAAAGAAGTGGTGTTTCTGCCCAGCTCAGCTTTGTGTTTGTTGTGTGAGATAAAATGTATCATTTGATGGTAGTGGAGCCATGACCTCCCCATGGGTTTCCTTCAGTTCTGCTTGAGATTTAAATTTACCGTTCTCAGTAGCATAATGTATGGACCCCACCTTTAGGTTGTAAGGTTGTTTGGAGGTGAAGCCTAGCTGGCGGTAGGGTAAGTCTACGTGCTCAATTAGTGAGGTAGTGGGGGTGTTTCTAGAAGATATGTGTATTGTGGAAGATATTATCTTATCCCACTCTAGAAGGATACCCGCTGTGAGATGATAAGATTGCAAAGCTTTGGGTCGTCTTGTAGGTGTGGTCCACGCTAGTGTGGCTACATTGTTTAGTCTGAAAATGTGCCTGTCAATTTGTATGCAAGCTTTGCTATCTGAGTTATGGGCCCATTCAACTATATGTTGCAACGTTACTGCGTATTTATAGGCTTGAAGATGTGGAACACCCAGTCCCCCATTGTCCCTAGGTAGGAACATTGTTTTCCTTAGAATTCTTGGTTTGGAACCGGTCCAAATGAATTGTTCAAAAGCTTTTTGGAGGTGTGTAATGTAAACCTCAGGGACTGGGATGGGGAGAGTCTGGAGTAGATAAAGAAATCACGGGAGGATATTCATCTTTAAGACTCCAATCCTCCCTAGCCATGAAATCTGCTTATTTTTCCAAGTGGAAAGGTCCCTAATTATTACATTTTTTAAATTGGCATAGTTAAATTTAAATAGGTCTTGTGTAGAAGGGGTCAAAAAGATTCCCAAGTATTTAAGTTTTTTCCGTGCAATAGGGATCTTGAATTTATCCCTTAAACCCCATATGACCCCAGGACTGGTGTTAATATTCAGTATCTCAGATTTAGAGATGTTTAATTGAAAGTTGGAGATTTTTCCATAACGGTCCAGTTCCGCAAGCAGTTCTGGCACCGACGTCTCTGGTTCAGTAAGCGTGAACAAGGCGTCATCTGCATATAAAGCCTGTTTATGTTCATCCTCCCCCACCACCACCCCCTGATACCTGGATTATTCCTGATTTTTTTGTGCCAATATTTCCATTGCTATGGCAAAGAGCAAAGGGGATAGGGGACATCCTTGTCTGGTGCCGTTGTAGATGTTAAAGGAATGAGAAAAGGTGCCATTAACGTTAATTTGGGTGTTTGGAAAGGAGTACAGGGCCAAGGACATATTCAGAAAGGGAACCGGAATTCCCATTTCCTCCATTGCTCTGCGTAGGAAGGGCCAGCCAACCCTGTCAAATGCCTTTTCCGCATCTGTTGCAAAGAGGGCTAAGGGAATGTTAGTGGTTTTAGCATGATTTATTAACTGTATAACTTTGATGGTGTTCTCACGGGCTTCTCGCCCAGGGATGAAGCCAACCTGATCTTTAGAAATTAGGGAAGGTAGATATTTATTCAGCCGATTGGCGAGGATCTTAGCCAATAGTTTCATATCGGTGTTGATAAGTGAGATTGGTCTGAAATTTTCTGGGCATGTGGCAGCCTTACCAGGTTTGGGGATTACTGTGATATGGGCTTCAAGGACTGACTTTGACAGCCTGGGATTGCTTCTTAGATTATTAAAAAGTTTAAGGAGGTGGGGGGACAGAACATTTTTAAATGTTTTATAATATTTGGAGGAAAATCCATCTGGCCCAGGGCTTTTACCCGAGGGGGTGTCTTTAATAGCCTGGTGGAGCTCATCCACAGAAATAGGGGATTCCAAATATGTCTTTGCATTGTCAGATAAAGTAGGGAGATTTAAGTTTTGGAAGTATGTGTCTATGCTGGTCGTCAAGTCGTTTGTATCGGCATGAGGGCGAGGTAAGTCGTCCGGGCCGCCAATGCTGTATAGAGAGCTATAATAGTCTCGGAAAGTAGAGGCTATGGATTTGCTGTCATGAATGATGCAACCTTCTTTTGTTTTTAAGGAGTGAGTGTAGGCCGACAATTGCTTCCTGCGGAGGGGCCGTGCTAAGATTTTCCCTGGTTTGTTACCACCTTCATAGTAAAATTGCTTTAGATGTAGAGCCTTACGCTGATGTGTCTCTGTCAATAATTGTTTGAGGTCCTTTCTAGCGTGCATGAGTGCCTGTTTCAGTGTGCCGTCTTTAGGGTTCTGTTTGTGTTCTTTTTCGAGGGAATTGATTTTAGATAGAAGAGTGGAGTGGAGTTCTCTAGTTTGTTTAGAAATCCTAGCTCTATGTTTGATAAATAACGAATCACCGATTTATGGGCCTCCCATTCTAATAAAGCTGAGGAGGTGGTGTTTACATTTACTAAGAAGTATCCTATGAGGTTTCTCTCAACTTCCTCAAGAATTAGGGGGTTAGTCAGTAAGGTGTCATCTAGCCTCCAGGTTCTAGCTGTGATTGGCAAATCTGGCCATGTAACTGAGCATGTGACCGGGGCGTGGTCTGACCATGTTATGTTCCCTATGTGACATTGATTAATAAGGGTAAGGCTATTAGTGTCTGTAAAGATATGATCTATACGCGTGTAGCAATTATGAGGAGAGGAGAAAAAAGTGTAATCCTTCGCAGAAGGGTGTAGTGTTCTCCAAACATCGTGGAGTGATAGATTCTGTAGAGAGTTTTTCACTGATTTGAGAACAGATCTAGGTGTGCTGGAGGAGCCTCTGGAGGCATCAATCGAGGGGTCAAAGGAGATATTAAAGTCCCCGGCAAGAAGGATCACACCTTTGGCGTGGTCAAGTAATACATTTGATATTTTTTTAAAGAAGTTGTTCTGGTTTTGGTTGGGGGCATAGATGTTAAGTAATGTGAGCTGCTGACCAAAGAGAGAGCCAATCAGAAGGATATAGCGACCCTCCGGCTCTTTTATGGTCTGTGCTACCTGAAACGGGAGCGATTTGTGGATCAATATTCCCACTCCCCCTCTCTTGCAAGGCCCTGAAGCAAAGCAAGCTATAGGGTAATGTACTGGGGATCAACGGGGTTCCTTACCTTTTTGGAAATGTGTCTCCTGTAGCATCAGAATTTGGCTATAAAGTTTGTTTAGTTCCTTGAGAACTATGGATCGTTTCCCAGGGCTGTTCAACCCCTTTACATTCACTGAGGTTTACTGGAAGGAGTGATCTTGGAACCTGCTAGGTTTGACTGGCATCTTCTCGGCCTTAAAAAAAAAAAAAAGGTGGGGGGAGAGGAGGAAAGGAGGAGGGAGAGGATTAAGGAAAGAGAAAGGAAAGTATTGGAAGGAGACGGAGAAAGTAGGAAAAAGACTCAGTGAGTAGTAAGAGAGTAAAGTCAGGCATATATTACCTATAGGCTGTAAGCGTAATTAGGACACTTAGTTGCAAGCAACTAGTACAAAGTATATACCCAACAAAATTCAAGAATGGGGGGAAGTATCTCTATTACCAGTTTAGTGAGATATTACTATAGAAAGCTTCAATCATCAAGGACGTGAATAAAGGAATGGTGTGAGGGGGGGGTGCGGAAAGGGGGGGTTTAAGGGGTTCTCACTAGTGAAGGGGATTGAGTTTTTTTAGAGAGATCGTGAGGGGGAACTTAAAGTACTCTATTGTGTGGGAAAGAGTTCCCGCACAGAGTGCAGGGATACGACTGAATATGCAGCTCTCTTGTAAAATTTGAAGGAACTTAACCTACAAAGTGTTGGCCTAGTATCGTTTGTTTTAAGTAAAGAGGGGTACAGAAGCAGGTGTCAGCAATCTAGGACCAATATACTTAGAGCAGTTAGATAAATTGAAAACTTTAGAAATGCAACTGAATCAATCTTCAACATTTTAACTTCTATGAACAACATGATAAACAACAACAATAAAACATTTAGGCAAAATATTAGTTGTATAACAGTCCTTTGTGGAACAAAAAGGAGCACGGTATTGTAGAGATGCGGTGGGCCCCCCAGTCTCCACAACCTAAGGGAAGCTCCCAATAGGCATGATCTTATCATATACCATGATATGTGGACCCCTGCGGAAGGAACATATAACCCTTAATACTCGTGCACACAATAAACAGAAGTAAAAAGGATACAGTGCTGAACAATTCTGAGTCCATTGACATCTACTGGGTAACAAAACCACAGGGAGAGACATAGTAGGGCTAAAGCCCCAGTCTCCTCACTGCTTAGTGTTGTGGTGCAGGTATTGCCAATTGTCGAGTCGTAGGCGATAGCTTTAGTCTTTATCCCCAGAAATTGGGGTTGTGATCCATACAGTCTGATCCAGATGTTCCATTCTATAATGGAAATAAAAGTTCCTTTGTGTCCCCAAGATTAGATCAGGAAGGGATCCATATCTCATCTCCCCTCCTTGCTGCTAGAGGTTGCTGCAGGGCCTTGGTGGTGGGTGACGTCGTCTGGGGTCCATGGCAGAGAGAGTTCTTTGTAAAAGGCATTGGGGTCCGAATCTGGTCTGAAGATTGATGTTTTATTATGAAAGGTGGCTATTATTTATACTGGAAATCCCCATCTGTAATGAATTTTATTGTTTTTTAAAGTAGATGTGATGTGGGATAGTTCCCTCCTTTTTTGTAATGTTATAGGGGATAAATCAGAAAATAATTGAATTTCTTCCCCCACGTGCGTAATAGGGCTTTTGTCCCTAGCAAAGCGGAGAAGTTCCTCTTTATCCTTATAACGGAGAAATGTAACTATTATGTCTCTCGGGGGGGCTTTTGGGGGGGTCTCGGTCGTATAGCCCTATGGGCTCTTTCTATTTGAAGGTCTTCTGCTTCTGGGCTGTTTTTTATTATTCTAAAAAGTGCTTGTAGATACCCCTCTATTGCTGGGGGCAAAACAGATTCAGAGACACCCCTTATCCTGAGATTGTTCCGCCTGCAGCGATTCTCCAGGTCCTCCAGTTTATCTTAGAGGGCCTGGATCTTGCAATCTTGTGCTGTAATGCTTGCTGTGTTAGCCTGTATCTCAGTTTGTAATGTATTTTGATTTACCTCTAGGGATACCACCCGTCTGTCAATCGCACTAAGATCTTTCCTGAGATCTCCAAAAAGTGTTCGCATTTCATGCAGTACTACTTTTATGTCGTCTTTAGATGATAGCTGTATAAGATCATTTTTAGTGACATATGAGCCAGTCTCAGAATCACCAATTTGTGCAGAGGAAGACATGTTTGGTAGTGCTTCTGGTGTATTTGTTACGCACATGGGCGACTGTTCCCTAGGTTTTAGGTATTGGTTTAAGGTCTTAGTTGTTGAGGCCTTTTCTCCTTTGTGTTGTCTCTTGCAAGGCATTACCTATGCGCTGTACCAAGGTATGGCAGTTTGGCCAAGTAAAACTTTATATGTCGCTGCTGAAATAAAAGTTCACTTAAGAATGTTTATTTTGTGTTTGCTTTATTGTTGCATAGGTTTTAGCCATGGAATAGGTTCTTTAGGTGGGCTTTGGTAAGTGTCTCTATCTTTAACTGTAACTGCGGCCGGTCCGGCTTGTGGAACATGCAAATCTGTAGAATATCACTGGGCTGTTTGTGATAGAAGTAAAGAGATAGTGATCAAGTGCCCCAGATCTGTGTGTAGGAGTCAGCCCTTTATGTGTGAACAATATTTACAGAGCAGAGAGAGTCAAGTGTCTGCAGCCTTACCCGGTAAGCAGCGTGTCCCCAAGTCGGAACTTGATGTGAGTGATCCGGTTACTCCCGGTCAGGAGCGCTTACTGCTCACACCCGGGTCAGCGAACTCCAATGTCCCTCTTCCTCTTAGGCAACACAAGACCTGTCGCTGGAGTGATCGGTGGGAGAGCCGCGTGGCTGTGAATGCGTGCTTCTCAGAGTTTGCAGTGAAGGGTAGTTAGGCTCAGCTCCCGTTGCCGCACTAGGCCCCAGTGGGGATCCCGACCTTGCGTGCTGAATCTTGTGCCCAGGGAATAGCCATTGTGACCAGAGGACGATATTTAGTGTGATGGTAGTGAGAAGGGGTAGGAAGGAGGTTTCACATCCCTGAAATAGGCAATAAACTGGTATAGGAGATGGGAGCCCTTCTAACTAGCAGCCATCTTCCAGCGTGGCTAGACTCCGCCACCCCCCGAATGCCTTTTTAAGGGCAATGCCCATACAAATGCCCTTTTCAGGGCAATGGGTAGATTAGTTTTCTTTTTAGTTAGTTTTTTTTTTTATTTTGTGGGTTTGGTGGGTGGGGGTTTGTAATGTTAGAGGGTGTTTGTTTTTATGTTTTAGCAAAATAGCTGTTAACTTTAGGGCAATGCCCTTCAAAAGGCCCTTTTAAGAGCTATTGGTAGTTTATTATAGATTAGTTGTTTTTTTTTGGGGGGGGTAGGGTTTTTTTTAACTGGGAATTAGAATAAGAATAATTTTTATTATTTTGGATAATTTCGTTTATTTTTTGTAATGGGATTTTTTTTTATTTTTGGGGTGGTTTATTATTTTTTTTAGATTAAATCTAAACTTCAGAATAGAATAATGCATATGAATAAAAAATGGATCCAAAAAAACAAACGGATCCAAAAAAACGATTAACTTAACTATTTTGCCGAAACTAATTTTTAAAAAAACTTAACTAAACTAATTTGCCACAACAAAATTATTTATTTAACTAATGAAATGAAATTAAACTATTTTTTTTAGCAGCGCTCATGTCTAATATAAACATGGTGGTTACAAATTAACTAAATACCTTGAATAATATATACAATATCTACAAGTGTCTTGAACAGATAAATTCAACAGAACAAATATCTTTGGAAATATACATCATAGATTTCAATCCTTTGGAATCAGGTTAGTAATTACATACTGTAATATGTGCCATATCTTATTTGACAATATATATGCAAAAATACATATACTGAAGACCCAATAGGGAACACCGAATCTCATGAGTGGCTGTAAATCATCTGTGGAACTGTAGAGAAATATGTCAAGGTGTGTACAGGATCAGAGAGATAATCCCAGCAAACACCTCAGCCATCAGTAATGTACCAGGAAAGCATGCAGACCAAAAGGTTTACCGCAGACCTGATAGCCACTGTCTCCACTTGCACAGAGATACCGCACCCCTGGTCTGTATCAGGTGTTGTCTCCTATATTATTGCCTTAAAATCAAGTGTGCAATTAAGTCCCTGGTTACCATGGCAACCAATGACCCTCTAGCCTAGCTCACGGCGAATATTGCCACACACTGCATTTATTGAAAGTTGAAGGTATACACACTAGAATTTATTCACATTACGTGTGTTGATATGTCTGTTATATTTATTTTCTTTGATGTTCACCTACTTTGTATATAACATCTTGATATATATTTTTATGTTATTCCCGAAACCGGAAGTGAGGTCACTTCCGGGTCTGTGGAACTCATTTTGTGCGTTTCAGCTTTGAATCTTGCATGTTTGATTTGATTGTTCACACCAGGTTTGGATTAAGTGATTTTTCACTGAATACACCATTTAAGAGTATTGTTTGGCACAGTATTTTTATTCTGGAAAAGGGGATATGTCAGTCCCCGAAACGTCAATAAGATTTTGACTTATTGATATCCTAAAGTTCTGTGAGTGCATTCCTTTTGGTTTCTATTATCTACATATTTGCACCCAGGTAGCTGACCCAGGAGGGTGGATTCCCTTTTTGAAGTTTGTATATATATATATAAATAATAGCCCTTTGCAGTCAAATACATGCCCATATACCATATACCGTTGAATCCTCATAAATATTATTACACTATTATTAATATTTATGTGAATAGTTTTATCTGATAGTGTTTATATGAGTGTAACAGTATGTATTTATGTTGTGTTGGGTGCAACTTTTATTTTATCCCTAAGCCTTTACTCAAGGTATTTAGTCGCTCTAACACAACGCATGTTAAATTTGATTGCACTCTCACGGTTACTTTCAACTTGTAATACAATGTTAATGTTATTGTACCACTTGTATGAAAAATCATGTATTGAGCATCTCAAGCAACTATATATGTTAATGGAAGGAACAACAATTAATGAATTTATATTATCTATAATTTCTAATAATTATTATTAATATTTTTTTATATTTTATATTTAAAATTTCAATAACAAGCCTTGAAGGGACACTGAATCAAAAAAAAATCATTTGTGATACAGAAAGAGCATGAAATTTTAAGCAACTTTCTAATTTACTCCTACTATCAAATTTTCTTCATTCTCTTGGTATCTTTATTTAAAATGCAAGAATGTAAGTTTAGATGCTGGCCCATTTTTGGTGAACAACCTGGGTTGTTCTTGCTGATTGGTGGATAAATTCATCCACCAATAAAAAGTGCTGTCCAGAGTCTGAACAAAAAAAACTTAGATGCCTTCTTTTTGAAATAAAGATAGCAAAAGAACAAAGACAAATTGAAAATAGGAGTAAATTAGAAAGTTGCTTAAAATTTCATGCTCTATCTGAATCAGATTTAGGTTCAGTGTCCCTTTAGATTAGTACTTTTTCCTGTGCGCTAACCCAACATCGCGTTAGACTTAAAGCACAAAACCCAAAGTGCGTTACGCATATTTCGCATTTGACCTGATCTCCTACTGTAACATTATGGACAATGTGGAGGGCACGTGGAATGCTCTTAAACAAAATGTAGCAGCTCTTCCCAATGACCAGTTGTGTGTGACTATCCAACAGCAGCTCGCCTTGAGACTTAGTTCTGGATCAGGATTCAGTAATCTGGTTTGGATGAATTCATCCCCACCTGTCAGACACAGGAGATTACGCTCAGTGACAGCCCTGGAGGCAGCAGGCCTGCTCAGGGGTGGATTTTGCTTGTAAAGACCACACAACAGTAAAGGAAGTCAAGTTTGAGAAACCTCTTTATACCACACTTCAGCGTATGAAGGATTTAACTATTTGGTTAGAGCTGGCACAGGCTGTCATGACCCCTTCTGCAAATTGGCAAACCCAAGAGAAAGGCTTGCTGATAGTGCACCAGTATTGGTAAGTAACTTAAACCATTGTGATCTAGAGGCTTGAGATAATCTAATACAACTGGAGGAGGCCTTGTCTGTGGGACCCCAACAATGTGTGCCAGCTGCTCTGTGTCATCGACTGCAGGCTGGAGCGGCAAGGTTGGTTTGCAGCCAATTCTATATTTGTCCTGCTGGAGAGAAGGTTACATTGCCCAGAAAATTAGACTAGCTGCCTAATGGATTCCATTAAAACTGGAGTAGGTTAAAGAGACAGACCCTTCAGTTTCAAATCGTTCTTTTACATGGTCTAAACAACAAGTAACCATTTTTTTACAACTCATGCTGACTTTCCTTTTCAGTCCCGTTGCTTCCTTAAGGACATTCCATAGGAAGGCTAGGAGAATTATGACAGATTTATATCCTGAATATTACTGTGACATATAACATTATGTTGCTAGTATAATAGCTATGCATATTGTCTCATACAATGTAATTATATTATGTGTGTTCAATAGGGAGGTTTCTATCTGTAATAACAAGCTACTAGAAATATCTCACAACTTAACCTGTTTACATTTATTAATTTTATCAGATTTGATCTAGTTGTAGATTCTGGTGGCTTAGTTTTTGATGCTCATATAGATTCCTACTTCCGCTATTGCTCTATAATAATATCTTGTTCATTAGCCGACAAGAAATGTCTCTGAATATGATGACCTTATTCTGATATTCTTAACATGCTTTGTCATAAGCAGTGGGTTATATTTCTTGCTAACCTATGCAAACTACATGCTATTACTTTCTCTTATCACACAATATTTTAAATGTAATGCTCATTTAGATGGTTACCTTGTGGAGCATAGGGTTTCTTAATGCAGAATAGGAAGTTACTGCTCGAATAATTTTATTCCGCCTTTTTAGTCCTCCTAAGAATACACTGCCCTCCAACTAAATTGAAGTTTACTTAATATCTAGATATGCTACTGTATTCCATACTGCTCTGGAACCTAGTGCAAGATAAGTGGTTTTGATATAGACCCCTCAAACTTTGCAGCTAGTACTTAAGCCATATGAGAGCCTAACGTTTGTTTCCACAATATCTTTCCCCCTGTCTATATGAGGCCATATTACATGTGGAGCGCTAAATATCGCTTTCTCGAAAACAATATTAGTGATCCACTGAGTAATACCAGCGCATGCTAATGTTTACTGGTATTACTAGTTAAGCACAATGTAAACACGAGCCTGAGTTCGCATTGCTGGGAAGCATTGCACTTTTCTATAGGCTCCAATGGGAGCCTCATTCTCATGTCGTCAGGTGGCTGAGAACCTAATGCAGTGAAGTGGGTAAGCCACGTATAAATATACACTTATATTTATGCTTTTATATTTGCATATACACATATTAGCACATAAATATATATGTATATAAGCATATACATATATATTAACAGGAAAAACACAGTTCTCCATCAACCGAAATTTCAGTGCCATTTTGTTTTCTAACACCCCACTGCTGCCAAATTTAAAACCCTAAAAACTGTTTTTTGCAATTATTTTATTAAAAAATAAAAATGCTGCTATCTTTATTTTTTTATAAAATATATGAAACTTGATTTTAGGGGCATTTGGGGGACATTTATACAATTAACCAGAGATCTTATCTCTGGTTAATTTTATAAGCACTAATTGCTACCACGAGCTCCCAGTAACAATAACCAGCCACTTGTAATGGCTGGCTATTTATTGCGCGTCTGCAAATTTGCTAATTTACGCGCGTGTGATAAATTAGTGATCCACTTGTAATCTAGCCCATAATTTATTAATGACAATAAATAAATGAGACCATAATGCAGGCAGGCGGGCATTACATAAAAAGGTGGTTTAGTGTTTTAGGAACAAAATGTACAAATATATGTTATGATTTCAACATAACTGTCATTGGTCTAGATTCAATAAAATTAATTTATGAAAGAATGTATTTTGCTGAAAAAAATGAAATAAATTGAAAAATGAGACAACAATATCAGCTTTGATGTATGGAGATATGGCCATGAAATTAGCTACTTCATACTGAGTCAGTTCAGATTAAAAATCCGAGAACACCCTTGAACACCCCAGAATGTTCATGTTTTTTTGCAAACAGGGGATGGAGCTGCCAAGGTTTTTGTAAGCAGATATGTTACCTCCCTGGAAACCTTGTACACCAGCAGTATTGTATTAAACAGGTGCAAAACCCTTTATCCAAACTGCTTGGGACAAGAAAAGGTTTGTTTTTGAAAACATCTGTATCTTTACATCTGTAAAATCGGACAGTTTTGAGAGGGGATGACCAAGTGTAAACAAAAGGTTATGTCATTTAGACAATATTTACACATCATAATGCAGCGTATACGTGTAACTTAAAGGGATACTAAACCCACATTTTTTCTTTAATGATTCAGATAGAGCATGCAATTTTAAGCAACTTTCTAATTTACTATTAATTCTCTTGCTATCTTTATTTAAAAAGTAGGAATTTAAAGTTTAGGAGCCAGCCCATTTTAGGTTCAGCACCATGAATAGCGCTTGCTTATTGGTGAATACAGTTAGCAAACCAATAACATAACCCAGGTTCTTAACCAAAAATGGGCCGGCTCTTAAGCTTTACATTTCTGATTTTTAAATAAAGATAGCAAGAGAACGAAGAAAAAATTATAATAGGAATACATTTGAAAGTTGCTTAAAGTTGCATGATCTATCTGAATCATTAGAAAAGAAAAGAAAGAAAACAATTGGGTGTAGTGTCCCTTTAAATGTAGGTTTATATGATGTTTAATACTTTTGTTTATAAGTTGTCATCAGAAGGATAGTACAGTACAGTACAGAGGTAGTAGTTGTTGTTTTAAATAAATATTATTGCTATTATTTGCATTTTTGAACTCAAAAACCAAACCAAAAACACAGGCAGAGAAGATTGTGACTTACTGGCAGGGGAAGCTGGTAATTTTTAATATATCAATATTTATTTTAATATTAGTGAAAAAGTCTGAATTTCAGAATAATTCTGGAATTTGGAATTCTGGATTTAATTATTTGCAGCTGTAGCAGAGTTCCTCCTGTAACATCACTTTTACACAATTTGCAAACAATTGTACACCATGAAATTTTTTTTAATGTTGGCAGGTCTAATTCATATTATATAAATACTGCTGATGCATAGGTAAACATTGTTACCTGCTTAGTGTTCCAATTAACAAATGCCACCAGATGGAAATGACAACACTATTGATTCTAATTGTTTGTATTAGGAAGTTACCATGTTACCATGGTTCCTTGATAATGCAGAGGGAAAGGGACAAAATTAAACTTTAATGATTCAGATAAAATATGCAATGTTAAATAGCAATCCAGTTTACTGCTATTATCAAAATTGATTTGTTCTCTTTGTCTCCTTTGTTGAAGACTGTTCCCAGGTAGGCTGATAGGATAGTGTACACGTCTGTAGAAGTCTATTTCAGCAGTGTTTCTAACTATGTATACCATTGTTATAAACAATGTTATAAACACTGCTACCAGGGGGTCCATCCGATAAAAATCGTCGCCCGCAAAAGCCGGCGACGCCAATATTTGCGCGGGTTTGGTATCACATATACGGCGTAACCTAGAAGTTACGCGCGTATACTTCTGCCGTCGCCCCTTGGTTTTTTGGGCTATAGGCAGGTATACCAAACCCGCACAGTTTGGTATCCAATATGCAGCGTAAGGACTTACGTGGCGAAAATGGAGAAAACTTACTCCATTTTCACCTCGCCACAGAAAGCAGCCGTAAGAAGCCTTACGCTGACTATTGGAGCCCCGTAACTCCCTAAACTGGCTGCTAAAATAAACCTAACACCTAACGCATGCGCAATGTCTATCTCCCTGTCAACCGCGATCTTCTAAAATAAACCTAACACCTAACGCATGCGCAATGTCTATCTCCCTGTCAACCGCGATCTGCTAAAATAAACCTAACACCTAACGCATGCTCAATGTCTATCTACCTGTCAACCGCGATCCCCCCCCCCCCCCGAAATCCCTAATAAAGTTATTAACCCCTAAACCGCCGCTCCCGGACCCCGCCGCCATCTACATAAACTAACCCCCTACTGTGAGCCCCTAAAACCGCCGCCATCTACCTTATCTATCCCCTAATTATAACCCCTTACACCGCTGTCATCTACCTTATCTATCCCCTAATCTGACCCCTTACACCGCCACCACCTATATAAAAATTATTAACCCCTAATCTAATCCCCCTATACCGCCGCCAGCTATATTAATATTATTAACCCCTAATGTAAGCCACTTACACGGCCGCCATCTCTATTAAAATGATTAACCCCTTATTTAATCTACCTACCCCGCCGCCAGCTATATTATCTATATTAACCCTAAGTATATTATAGTTAATATAGGTATTACATTATATATATTAACTATATTAACCCTAATTATATTAGGGTTAATATAGTTAATATAGTTACTATAGTATTTATATTAACTATATTAACTCTATCTAACCCTAACACCCCTAACTAAATTTATATTAAATTAATCTAATTCATTTATAAACTAAAATATTCCTATTTAAATCTAAATACTTACCTATAAAATAAACCCTAAGATAGCTACAATATAATTAATAATTACATTGTAGCTATGTTAGGGTTAATATTTATTTTACAGGTAAATTGTTAATTATTTTAACTAGGTATAATAGCTATTAAATAGTTATTAACTATTTAATATCTACCTAGTTAAAATAATTACCCAATTACCTGTAAAATAAATTCTAACCTAAGTTACAAATACACCTACACTAGCAATACATTAAATAAACTACAAACATCTATCTAAAAATACAATTAAATTAACTAAACTAAATTACAAAAAAAAACAAACAATAAATTACAAAAAATAAAAAAAAGATTACAAGATTTTTAAGCTAATTACACCTATTCTAAGCCCCCTAATAAAATAATAAACCCCCAAAATAAAAAAAATTCCCTGCCCTATTCTAAATTAAACAAATTTCAAAGCTCTTTACCTTACCAGCCCTTAAAAGGGCCTTTTGTGGGGCATGCCCCAAAGAATTCGGCTCTTTTGCATACAAATACAATACCCCCCCCATTACAACCCACCACCCACATACCCCTATTCTAAAACCACCCAAACCCCCCTTAAAAAAGCCTAACACTACCCCCCTGAAGATCTCCCTACCTTGTCTTCACCACACCGGGCCGAACTCCTGATCCGATCCGGGCGATGTCTTCCTCCAAGCGGCAAAGAAGAATTCTTCCTCCGGCGATGTCTTCCTCCAAGCGGCAAAGAAGAATTCTTCCTCCGGCGACGTCTTCCTCCAAGCGGCAGCAAAGTCTTCATTCTTCCGGCGGCATCTTCAATCTTCTTTCTTCGCTCCGCCGCCGCGGAGCATCCATCCCGGCTGACTACTGAACTACGAATGAGGTACCTTTAAATGACGTCATCCAATTTGAGATTGTAATAAAAACTGTGCTAACAATATTATAATATACTTTCATGATTTATTTTGCTCCCTTTTATTTAAATTTGTAGGTTTTCCAATTTCTGTTAGAATCCAGAGTTAATGTTGTAATATTCTACACATTCAGTGGTAACACAATGTAGGGACCCAAATTGGCCTTAGCAAAAAAAACAACATGGTGATACCCCTTACTGTATGGGCTCTAAAATGCTATACTTGTTTCTTCAATAATTAAACAAATTAAAAAAATAAAGAACATGGTTAAAGGGACAGTAAAGTCAAAATTAAACTTGCATGATTCAGATAGAGCTGGCAATTTTAAACAATTTTCCAATTTACTTCTGTTATCAAATTTATTTAGTTCTCTTGGTATCTTTTATTGAAGAGTAAAACTAGGTAGGCTCATAAGAGCTCAGGAGTGTGCATGTGTCTTTAGAACTCTATGGCAGCAGTGTTTTGTAACATTGTATAACAAAGCTACAAATAATGATAAAATAAGTCAATTATTTAAAAAAATCATGCTCTATCTCACTGGTTTTCAAACCTGTCATAAGGCCTCCCCAACAGGCCAGGTTTTCAGGATTACCTTGGATGAGAGCAGGTAAAATAACCATGTTTACTAATCAGCTGCTTATTTCACATGTGCTCTAGATCAGTTATCCTCAAAATGTGGCCTGTTAGGGAGGCCTGAGGACAGGTTTTAAAACCAATGCTCTATCTGAATCATGCAAGTTTCATTTACTGTTCCTTTTAATTAAAAGTTAAAATAACAACAATCACTATAAATAATATGTGCATCTCAGCTGAATCCAAATGGAATGCTCCTGTGATAAATAAGGGAAGGAAGAGCCCAACAAAATTTCAATAAGATCTGGGGGCCGAATAATCAATCTCCGAATGGAACTTGATGCCCCTGTTTCTGCGCGAGCCTTCAGGCTTGCTGGAAACAGTTATGAAGCAGCGTTCTAAAGACCGCTAATCCATAACTTGTCTGCCTGCTCAATCCGCCTGATCCTATACAATCGGCTGATTTATACCCCTGCTAGCGGCCGAATCTGCAGGGGGCGGCATTGCACAAGCAGTTCACAAGAACTGCTTGTGTAATGATAAATGCCGACAGTGTATGCTGACGGCATTTATCGATGTGCAGCGAACATGATACGCTACATCGTATCATGTCCGCTCGCACATTCATAAATTGGCCCCCTGGTATCAATGTTATCAATGTGTCCACATTAGCTTACGTTTCCTTCAAATGAAAAGTGAGAATTTCTTCTGTATGCAGAGTTAAAATATTCACACTCTTCAGAGTTATAACCTGTCAATAAGTAAATATATATCTATTTAAAACAAAATATATGAAATCATTAAGACAAAAATTCACATGGGAATGAACTGCTTGTTTAAACTAGATTCTCACTTCTGTAAATAGTGAGACTGTTTATCTCAGCATTATCACAAGGTCTGTTTTTATGCACCAATAAGACATTGTCTAGAGTAGACTGAGAATATGGCATCTATAGCAGAGATGGCCAACGTCTTAACACATGGGGGCAGCATATAATTTATTGTTATTTAACAAATATTTTTCCTAAAATTGTCCATGGCTAGGTTTATCTAAGGATGCACGGTATGTTGTTCTTACCTCAAGAGGGCTTTTTTGAGTTGTGGTCACCCAAAAGCAATTTATAACTGCAATTTTTCTGGGGCCACAAAAATGATGGCACACATTGTAAGTTCTACTTTCTCCCGGGGGTCTCATGTAGCCCTAGTAGTGCACGTTGACCATCCATGATTTATTGCAAAAACAACCAGTTGATCTCAGAAGAAAAAAAAAACACAAAGCAGTCATTGTTAAAGGGACACTAAACCCAATTTCTTTCGTGATTCAGATAGAGCATGCAATTTTAAGCAACTTTCTAATTTACTCCTATTATCAAATTTTCTTCCTTCTCTTGCTATCTTTATTTGAAAAAGAAGGCATCTAAGCTTTTTGTTTGGTTCAGGACTCTGGACAGCACTTTTTTATTGGTGGATGAATTTATCCCCCAATCAGCAAGAACAACCCAAGTTGTTCACCAAAAATGCGCCGGCATCTAAACTTAAATTCTTGCATTTTAAATAAAGTTACCAAGAGAATGAAGATAATTTGATATTAGGAGTAAATTAGAAAGTTGCTTAAAATTTCATGCTCTATCTGAATCACAAAAGAAAAATGTTGGGTTCAGTGTCCCTTTAATTGCATTTATATTGCATGGGTAGTTAAAATGGTATTCTAATTTCTAAAGATTTATGTCTATTTATCTTTTGTTTGCTAAACACCTTTACAACATCAGCAAAGAAGACTTGAATGCATATTTATTAAAAAAATTATGTATTTTTTTTAATGTCATTTAATTAAATACATCAGCGGGCATGAATATTTAGCAATCAAAAAGCCTAAAGTAACACACCGTTTGCTGGGAGCCCATCTGGAATTGTCTTGTTTTATTTTGTTTTAAGAAAACAGCAGTATGGAAATGAAGTCAAAGCCATTTGTTTAGTAAATACATTTTAAATTCATATCATTCTCCTTATGTGTTTTTTATGACCTAGAATAGAAAGGTGTTAGGAAAAAAAGAACATTAGATTTTTTTTTAGATTACATTGCATAAAAGCTATAATTTGGGGAGCAATAACATGAAATGAAAATGAAATTCCTACATTTGCACTTTCCAAACAAATAATTACACACAGCTGTAATACAAACCTGGAAATACAATAGCAATATTTTAAGGGATCACACAAAATAAAGTAAAATATTATATCAGCAGCTCAAGAAATGGATTGTCTATACAAACTATAAAGTAACTGGACTGTGTAAGGAATATGAGTGCTCCTTTAGAAAAAAGAAAAAAAATATTGTAAATAAAAGAAAAATAACAAGAAACAGATATATTTTTTTAAATGGCAAACAATGTACTTGTCTTTTTTGCAAAATGAGCACTTAAACATTTCAGAGAGCTGACATTACAGAACTTAAGTGCTACTGTCACATGATTTTTGCAATAAAAGGCCTCTACTGAGCATGAGCACGAAATTGAGTAGAGCTATTGTAGGGTTCTTTTATCAACCACATCAAAGGATAAGCTACTTGTTTGCCTTCATGTAGAAACAAACCACAGATCCCCTTGTAGGGCTGTGACAAGTAATTGACCCTGCACAAAGTATGTTAAAAAAGGTAAAATCCTTTTAAAATGATGAATGATACATATTGCAAGTATTTCGATTAAAGGGACAGTAAATACCAAAAATATTGTATAAAATATAGATAATCCTTTTATTTACCATTTCACAGTTTTGCATAACTAGCACTGTTATATTAATATACTTTTTACTTCCGCAATTACTTTGAATCTAAGCTTCTGCAGACTGTCCCTTATCTTAGCTTTTTTTACAGACTTGCATTTTAGCCAATCACTGCCTTCTCATAAGTAACTCCACAGGCATGAGCACCATGTTATCTATATGACACACATGAACTAATGCCCTCTATCTGTAAAAAAACCTGTCCAATGCATTCAGATAAGAGGCGGCCTTTAAGGGCTTAGAAATTAGAATATGAGACTACCTAGGTTTAGCTTTCAACTAAGAATACCAAGAGAACAAAGCAAATTTGATGATAAAAATTGGAACGTTGTTTAAAATAACATGCCCTATCTGAATCATGAAAGTTTCACTTGGACTTTCTTTTAGCTTTAAGTATAACCCACTGTTTAGTACTTTTTATTAAAACAATTAAAAAAAACTGTTGTATATCCCTATAATGTTGATATGAGAATGAAGTTTCTTTGTTACTATCTTTCTCACGCCTCACTACCTAAAGACTGAGCTCCTTCTTATCCCCCCTCAATCTCTACGCCGGCTCCTGACTTCTCTATCCCTGTCGATGGCATCACCATTTCCCCATCACCCAAAATCCGCTACCTTGGAGTTACACTTGGCTCCAATTTATCCTTCGTCCCCCACATCCAATCGCTTTCTATATCCTGCCGCAACTACCTACACAATATTTACAAGATTCACCCTTTTCTGAGCACTAACACCACAAAGCAAATAATCCACTCCCTTGTTATTTTCTAACTTGACTACTGCAATAACCTACATACTGGCCTTCCTCTTTCCCGCCTCTCCCCCCTTCAATCCATCTTAAATGCCTCTGCCAGGCTAATCCACCTTTCCCGTCGCTCTGCATCTGCTGCACCTCTCTGTGAGTCCCTTCATTGGCTCCCCATTCACATCAGAATTAAATTCAAAATTCTCACCCTTACATACAAAGCTCTCACCAACGCTGCTCCCCTCTACCTATCCTTGCTACAAAACAAGTATACTCCAGCCCACTCACTAAGATCCAACAATAACCTGCTCCATGCATCTTCAACTATCACCTCTTCCCATGCTAGACTTCAGGACTTCTGTCGTGCAGCACCTACCCTTTGGAACTCTCTCCCTCGTGCTGTAAGACTTTGCCCTAATCTTTCTTCCTTTAAATGCTCCCTGAAGACTTTTTTGTTCAGAGAAGCCTACCACCCAACTCAATAATAAATTAATTTAATTTCCCTCATCTAATTCTGCATTAACATCTTTCTCAATCTTCCAGTCCTCACCTCCTGTTTCTCAACCTCCTACCCTTCTAGATTATATGTTCCAACAGGAATAGGACCATCAATTCCTCCTGTATGTGTTTGTAAATTTTGTCCTGTCTCTTACAAGTTTTATATCATTGTTTTATTTAAATTAATTGTACCCATTGACAGCACTGCTGAATATGTTGGTGCTTCATAAATAAAGTATAATAATAATAATAATAATAATATTTAATCCTATTGTATAAAAGCTGTAGGGACACTAGAAATCTCTTGCAGAGGATGTGGTGATTTACTTACTTAGTCTTTCTTGACTCCCTCAGGTTCCTGCATTTGCAAACTGAAACTCTTGAACAAGCCTAATTCTAAAGACAAAAATGACCCACCACTTCCTTACTCAGGAAACTCTAAATTACGAGGATGGCCATCTAATTGCAGTCTTTTTTATCATTTGGTCTTTTGCAGTAAACAGGAAAAGAACACACTAGCAATAAAGTAATAATGTGTGCCTGTATAGGTCACATGACTGTGGGAAATACAGAAAAGGCTGTAAAAAAATATATTGTGAACGTATTTCTTAAAAAAAAGTAAAAAAAAAAATCAGATTCAGGTAATATGAGAAGTAATTAATAAAAGATACACATTGGGTGATACAATTATTTTAAAAAGTAATTTAAATATATCCATAAGGGATTAAAGGCTTACCATGTTGCTCCCAGGAAAGGAGGGGTGAAAATTAGCTCATAACACTCTAGGTAATAATTTAACAGACCCCACAAGGCCAACCTTTAATGAAGACAGACACTTTGGTTTTGGGAAAAATTTGGATCATCACTGGTCCACTTTTATTAACATGTTAATTGAAGAATAAATAACTAATAAACAACTGACAGACTAAACAGATGTCGGCAAATGAGAAGCTAAGACCAAACCCCAGACTGAAGAGGTCAGCGGCCCAATCTAGACAACAGCAGAGTCACTCTGCCCGGGTGGAGATGCTACTAGGGATGTTCCGAATTCTCCTGGCCTACCTACCCAGAAGGAGGGGCACTGCAGCTAACTGAAGTAATCGGCCCCACCCTCATCAGCCTGGACATAACTCCCCCCGTTCCCCATCTTCATCCGCTCCTGGCCGCTACCTCCCACCACAAGGGATAGCATCTCAGGTATCACTTGCCGCCACCCACCCGACCTGACTTACAGGAAGGGAGCGAGAGCTCTTGTTAAATCCCCTAGAAACAAATCTAATCCTGCATCAGATAGGTGAACCCCATCTGGCTTATACAGCTCCCGCTTGTCAGCCATAATGGCATTGTGCCGTACCACAAAGCCCTGAGAACCAGTGACAGAAGCCCCCACATCCTGGTTTAACTTCTTTCTGACTCTAGAGGTGGCACTAGAAGATCCCATATAGCGCCACTGACATCTGACTATTACATTAGACCAACCAATGGTAACCCCAGGGATCCGTGCCCTAAAAAGGGATGGCACCCATATCATTACCTCCCAGGTGAATTATAATAATGTGGGGTTTACCCCAATGCTTGTGGGCAGCAGTAAGGACACTAGGGAGCTGAGGCCAACACATACCCCTAAAACCTAGCCAATGGATCGAAACCCTGCATTGTGGAAAACCCAAATTCTGCCCCTGGCAAAGGTGAGGGTATGGATCGCTGCCCAATGAATGAAAGAGTAGCCCACGATCCATACTCTTGAGGCAGCCTTGTGCACACCTAGAAAACAAAACAAAAGTTAGCAGACCTTAGTAACAAAGTTTACCACCAGCAAACCCGGTCCCAGAAAATATATCCTTGTGGGATCAAGGCCGGACATCTCCACAGCTTGCGCTAAAATCCTTTGAAACTGGTAAGAAGAAAGGGCAGCACCACTCTCATGCACTAGAAATTTCCCACCCCCCGATGGCCTGCGATCTAAGTATGCTAATAGCATAGCTAAAGGGCAGCAAGCATCCCCCTGAGCTGGGAAAGTGAGCCATGTTCCCCTTGCCTCTTGGTCAGTTTCTGATTTTGGGATGAAAAACCAAACCGAAGAAGGATAAATCCTGATATGCTCTAACTGCACTCCCTTATTTAAATGTTTTTTGGAAGGGGATAGTAATTCTGTAATTCGTAAGGCCCCCCGCAAATGCCAAAACAAAGGCTGCCTTGAAAAGCATAACCTCGAAATCTGTACTACAAATGTTGGGTTAAACCGCCACCAGCCTCTCAAGCCGGTCACGCATAATGGGTTCCCTAATGTCGCTCTTATTGGCCTGTAACCGCCCCAACCTTTAAGAGTCTGCCCAAAATAAAAGGACCCTGAAAAATTATAGAGCCGCTAGATGGAACTGGACTGCACCCTTCCGCAAACCTGCCGCTTGCCTACACACCAACCACTCACACAACATCACCTGAGAGCTAACTGACAAATCCACCAGCGAACTAAGGGAATTAAGGAGAGCAATGTTCCACCAGCTGCCAAAGAAAACTGGGACAGATTAGCCCAACTTTGGCCGCCTGTGGCACTAACTTCTTAAAAGTCACCCAATCAAACCTAGATAGGGCATCCGCTAGAACATTGTTGACCCCTAGGACATGGCTAGCCCAAAAATGAATATTTTCAAGCTGAAGACATCTTAAAACCAAATGTCGCAACAGCCTTACCACAGTCACAGAGAATGCGCAAAGCCTGTTAATAGAATGCACAATGCTAAGGTTGTCTGTTCAAAAAACACTGATCTATTACGCAACCTCTGTCCCCAAAGTTTGACTGCCATGACAATGGGAAACTATTCTAGCAGCGTGAGGTTCCTGATGAGAGTAGAAGAACTCCATCCAAGTGGCCAGGGCCCTCACACCATTCCCCCTGAAAATAAGCCCCATACCCATGAGACCCTGCTGCATCAGTAAACAAATGCAGGGTCTGACTAGATACCATGCTAGATTGCCACACACTGATCCCATTAAATTGTATAAAAAATGATTCCCAAAATTTCAAGTCCTCTACCATGTCTCGAGAAACACCTATTCTGTCAGACACCCTAGGGTTTCCCTTAAGATTATTTTCTAGTCTCCTGTAGAAAACCCTCCCCATGGGGATCACCCTTCAAGTGAAATTTAACAAACCGAGGAGAGATTGAAGGTCCCTCAAAGATACATATTTGCTTGAAACAGCCGCACAAACTGATTCCAACATATTCTGTACCTTATCTATGGATAGCCTGCATACCATCTGTAAGGTGTCAATTTCGATACATTGGAAGATCAATTTAGTGCACGAACCCTAGGTTTTATCCTCCGCTATCAGAACACCTAGCTGGGACATGGTGCCTCTCATTTCAGCCATGAGCTGAATACAACTGTCTGTACCCTGTTCCCCTTACCCGGGAAAAATCATCTAGATAGTGAGCTTGGGATCCCTTCCTACTAGTTTGGCCACTGCCCAATGTAAGAAGGTGCTAAAACATTCAAGCAGCGAGCAAGAGATAGCACAACCCATAGGTAAACATTGGTTTACATAGTAACTACCTTCGAATTTACATCCTATAAGAGGGAAGGATTTTGGATGCAAAGGCAAGAGTCGGAAAGCCGACTCAATATCCAGTCAAGAGCCTTATAAAATGATTGGTAGTGAACTTTGCTGAGCTCAGGGTCAATAGCATTGTTAACTGAGCTTCCCTTGGAGTAAGAGAGGTGCTGAATAAGGCAAAACTTTCCAGGTTCCTTCTTTGGGACCACTCCTAAAGGAGAGATAACCAAGTCAGGAAAATGTTGTCCACTAAAGGGGCCCACTACTCTCCCCAAAGATATTTCCTTAGCTAGCTTCTCCCTAACTACTCTGTGATGTTGGTATGCTGATTTAATAAATAACAAATGGTAACAGCGCTAACAAATAATTGTGCAAAACAACCTGGCGGTTTCAATACTAATGTTTAAATATATAAAACACAATGTGCAAAAAATGCAAACATAGGAGCAACCTCTATACAGAGTGATTAATCACAGCTTGATTAGCAGTACAAACACAATAAACAGCAGTACAAATCACAATAAAAACAAATACATACAAAATAAAAATATATGTCAATAAAAATTAGCAAATGTTAACAGCAAGTCACAACCTACTGGTCTGGCCAGACAAATAAAAAAATATACTCTCTACGTGTTTCTGGGTCACGCCCCTTCATCAGGTGTAGTGGCGTGACCCAGAAACGAGTAGTGAGTTTATTGTTTGAGTTGTCTGGCCAGACTAGTAGGTTTTGTATTTGTTTTTATTGTGATACATTATAACATCATGTCTAGTTCCTTTGCACAGTATTGATACATTATAAGTTTGCAAGTAGGCATTGATGTATTAGGATACAATTTACTTGCAACACATTCTCAAGTGTTTGTAACACATTCTCAAGTGTTTGTACTGCTAATCAAGCTGTGTTTAATCACTCTGTATAGAGGTTGCATTCTCAAGTGTTTGCAACACATTCTTAAGTGTTTGTAATGCTGATCAAGCTGCATTTTTTGCACATTGTGTTTTATATATTTAAATAAACATTAGTATTGAAACCACCAGGTTGTTTTGCACAATTATTTGTTAGCGCTGTCACCATTTGTTATTTATTTGTTTTTGGGTTTTTTTATAACAGCTGCTTATACAAATTTTATTCACACTAATTATACACATTCACACACAGTGTTCACATAGTATCAGTGGCGATCTCCATTTTTTTCTTAATTGACTTAAGATTGGGATGATTTGTGAACCCACAACAGATTTGTTTATTGGGATCACAAATACATCCATAAATCCCGCCAAGAGCAAGCTTGCTATGTGGTGGTCTGGATATGTGCATAACCACAGCTCAAGGATGTCTACCCTCACCGGGGTGGGCGCTTTTAGCTGTAGAGGATTGATGGGCTGTTGGTTTATCAATGTTGGAGTCCTTCCTTCTGGAGCAATCCGATCGCAAATGAAAGGCCCCCGCAAAACTTGCATACGTGCCGGTAAAGGCAGGCGGTACCTTTGTCACACCTCTTTTCCTGAAAGGCACAGCACTCCCTACCTTTATGCTTATTCCTATTTTGAAAACATGCCCCTATGCCCCTACTGGTTGCTGGTGGCAAAGTAGACCTTTTTGGACCCAAGCAGGATCACAAATGCATCTCCTGTGACCCAAAGATTAGTGAAGAATTCCCGGCCATTTTTCTCCTAAACTCCCTCCATACACCATCTTTATGATGCTGATAAATCCAGTGTATAGCATCAGTATGCTTTAGCAATGCTTGGCCCTGATCTGGGTACTTATCCAGGTAACATGACAAGAGGATCCTTAAACATTTTAGCCATTCATCAAATGTTTCATGTCTTTTTATTAATTTAGGACCTGTCCCGTCTGCACTTCTCTCCTTCTGAATATGTGCCTCAAGGGAAAGTTAAAAAATGTTTACATAACGGCCCTCCTGAATTCTTCTATTTTTGCTTCAGATGACAATGAAGCGAAGAAATGGGGCAAGATAAAGCTTTGCCCGCTAAAGCTGTTTTTCTGGTAAGTACTACTGGGGCTACCTGTGACTGTCCTTGAACTAAAGGAGCTGCTACCACCACCCTCTGATCTTTTTGTAGTTGACCTGACTTCATTTGCTTAAGCATCTTATACATGAGCTTCTGTCCCTTGGATTTTAATCCTAAAGACGTGTCATTATCTAACTCAGAGTCCATGGTGGAAGAGTCTGATAATTTTTCCCTATGGTGTTTAGATGCAGGCAACTCACCGTTCCCAGCGGAAGATGTTGAGGGTGCCTCTGTCGACACTGCTGCCCCCACGGGTGGGGCCTGTAAAGCTGTGGGGATGGGGAAGGGGCCTCCAGAATTCACATTTCCAGCAGAAGATGAAGATGGAATAGCTGGCAACAGTGTTGATGAGGAGGTCCTGGCACCTTCGGCCGCAATTACAGGTGATAGGGTGGCAGCCACTGGTGATGGGGTGGCAGAGGGAATCTGCTTTCCTGATAGAACCTCCTGCAAAACAGAAATAAAATCACAAGCACTTTGCCCTGAAACCAGAGGAAACCCAGGGGTGACCTGATGGGCCCTACCTGCACCTTTCTCGCAAACATTCCCCGTCCCCTGTGTAGGCATTCCAAGATGGGCCTGAACCCCCAATTCTGACACAGGCATACTGATAGGAATTGTCTGCTCAATTCTATTATTATTCACTACAGTTTGCACATTAGTACCCCCTTGCACAGCCACACTACCAACATTAATATTCTGCATGGGCACATTAATAGCATTAACGTTTGGCATGTTAACATTCTGCCTGGGCACATTCATAGCATAAACACTTGGCAAGGTGACATTCTGTATGGGCACATTTCTAGCATTAGTGTTTTGCATAGTAACCTTCTGCCTGTGCACATTCATAGCATCAACATTTGGCCTGGTAACATTATGCATGTGCACATTAATAGCATTAACGTTTGACATGCTAACATTCTGCATGGACACATTCATAGCATCAATAATAACGTTTGGTATGGTAACATTCTGTATGGGCACATTCATAGCATCAATAACTGGCATAGTAACATTCACTTCAGCATTCAGATTCTGCTCAACATTGCTATGACTAATATCATTG
Source organism: Bombina bombina (assembly GCF_027579735.1). NCBI lineage: Eukaryota > Metazoa > Chordata > Amphibia > Anura > Bombinatoridae > Bombina > Bombina bombina. Next base: position 160,622,907 of record NC_069502.1, read on the forward strand.
TTAACTGACCCTGCTTCATTGGTATTAACATAATTGATTGCCATAGTAACCCCTTCACCTCAGCCAATCATCTGCATCACATTCCCCTCATTCACTTGCTCCACACTGCCCTCCAATGAAACTAAGCTATCACCTGCTGTGCTTGCTCTTTTAGCCCTGTCAGTATATAGCAGTGTTATAATACAATTTATTTAATAATTATTCTTTAAAACAAACCCCCAATAAAATGCATATACGAAACAATTAAAATTAATATAAATTCCTAAATTCTTTATATTAGTTAAAGTTATAAACACATTGAATTATATTTATAAAAAAAAACAGATTATGAATCAAATGATCCACACTTATACTGTTATAATATTCTATACAAAGATCATAAAAATATATCTTTACAAATTACCTTATTCACAATAATCTCCTAAATCAGAGTTGCATTAAAATATCACAATGAGATACCAAGGTATGGTTTGTTAATCTTCCAGACCAATATAATTAAGCTACTTAGCCCACAAATGATTCTATATAATGCTAATTAAAACACCAGAAGCATATAAACAGCCAGCTTATATGCCAATTTATCTGAGATGAAATAAATTCTTATTTTTCTACAATAAGGTAAATCATAAAATATATCTATATAGCTGCAAATATGAATTACTTGGCTTCAATTATACTGTAGCAATAGTGAATGTCTTTGATTTAAAATATTAAATATACTTAACAGTTTCTTATACTTTACCCAAATAAATCAATGTTTCAGCTTCCAGGGTTCCTCTGATAAATTAAATTTCACCTCATAAATTAAAAGAGGTCATTTTTGCAAGATGGATAAAAATTAGGCCCAGATTGCTTTATATAGACTGGATCCCAAGGCAACAGTTTGTTTCTCTTGCCTAAGGTTAAATAACGCAATATAACCCCACCCCTTTTTACCACCCCTTTTTATTCTAATCATCATTGAAATTTGGATGATAGGCCCTTCGGTAGCTTGTCCCTGATTGGCTACTGGGAAAATTCATTTTCAACAGCCAAATGCCTTTTGGCTCTAATACTGGATTTAGGCCATCGGGGGCAGCAAAGACAAACAGTTTAATTTTTAACATTGCTAACAGTAAACTATATCATGTAGTATGTATATTCACTGTTATCTGATGATATTAATAAACTATGTGATCAGCATATATATCCAATTTAGTATAATTGAAAATGTACAATTTGAGATCACACACTAGTATTATCAATTCTATGTTAAAATAGAAAATATTTATATACACTTCTTATACATTCTACTTATAATATTTTGAGAGATGTGTTTAAAGTTATATAAATATTTAGTGTATAACCATATGATATAACTTAGGTCACCCCTTGTAGGTAATCCTGTATCAGCATCTATTAGCCCCATCTGGAAGATAGAAAAAAACAAAAACATGTTATATATTTCAAAAAATGGGGTTATTACAATTGTAATTTAATCTATTACAAATCTGAATTGCATATCCCATATCCATATATAGATATTTATTCAGTCTGGGTATCAATTAAATCTTTGAGAATTATACAGTTCATATAGATGAATTTCTAACTTCTCTTTTTAAAATCACGATATAAAATTTTTATATGCTCTCAGAACTCATAGGGTTACATGTCTCTCTGTTTTTTTCTTCTTCTGCTATTTCTTACTTGAAATGCCAGCTCATCTGGGAGATGTATATTGTGGCTTAGGATAGGACAATTTATCACCTATATCCTAAGGGATATTTCCTGGGCCTTAGTGTTTGCTTATCTGATTGATTCCTACTCTTGTCTCCAAATGCCATGATGTATGCTGGCTTGGTTGATTATCAGATCCATGTAATGACCTCATGTGGAGTGATGAGCTTCAAAGCTAATTTTCTTTGTTCCTAGCTGAAGTATTGTAATCAGGAAGCATGGGGGTTGGGACTGGTCTATTTTGAGACCAATTCACATCAAATTAGGTTTAGCTAACAATGAAATATTAGATTCTATGATACATCTGTAGTTTATTTAATGTTACTCACAGATACCCTGACATAATTCCCCCTTCCAATTTTAAATAGATGTAGGACACATGTATTTGAATTGGCTTAAAGTCAGTGGTACTTGGTGAGTGTGTTGACAGTATGCATTATAGACAGCCTTCTATGAAGAGATTGCATTATTTTTAAATCCTTATGCTCATTTGCTAGGCATCTTTAAACTACAATATTTCTTTAGTGCATTTGGGGAAATGACACTTCATTCTCCCTCTATGACTTGTAGTTGGGATCTAGGATGGCACGCTTGCAACTGATTAATATGGACCCATTTATCCGTGAAAGTATCGTTTTTAGGGATCCTAATTTTATAGGCGACTGGAGATATTTTGTCAGTAACAACAAAAGAACCCTTCCATGATGGAAGAAATTTCTTCTCCTTAACCTGATCTCTTCCAAAGTTATAAAGATAAACTTTATCATTCATTTCATATTCCTTTTTGGACGTTTTGAGATCACAATAGGTTTTAGTGGCAGTTGTGGATTTTTCTAAGTTCCTTTAAGCAAATGCAAAGGCATATTCCAGGTGCTTCCTTAAGTTCTCCACATATTGATGCGTATTGGCAGCCCTTATCAAGTTCTGGTCTGATGTACGGTACAGTATATGCTGAGGTAGAACCATTCTTCTACCAGTCATAAACTTAAAAGGTGACATCTTAGTAGCACTACTTGGAGTTGCTCTTAATACCATTAGGACTAGAGGTAATTTTACATCCCAGTCTTTACCCGTTTCACTCACAAACTTTTTGAGGATTTTCACAATGGACTAGTTGTAACGCTCTACACCACCACTTGAGACAGTTTTATATGCAATATGGAGCTTTCTTTTGACCCCTAGTATTTTCCACATTTTGGTCATCACTTCGCTAGTGAAGTGAGTTCCCCGATCGGATTTGATTCTTTGGGGTAAACCAAATCTGGAAAACACGTAGTTGATGAGCAATGCTGTGCATGTTTCAGCACTATTGTTAGGTGCACTGATGCACTCTACTCATTTGGTGAACAGGCATGTCACTGTCAACATGTATTTGTTACTAGTGATGTCGCAAATAGTTCACCTGCGAATAGTTCTCAGCGAACATAGCATGTTTGCGTTCGCCGCGGACGGCGAACATTTGCGAAGTTCGGTCCGCCCCCTATTCCTCATCATTGAGTAAACTTTGACCCAATACCTCACAGTCAGAAGACACATTACAGCCAATCAGCAGCAGACCCTCCCTCTCAGACCCTCCCACCTCCTGGACAGCTTCCATTTTAGATTCATTCGGAAGCTGCATTCTTAGTGAGAGGAGGGACAGTGTAGCTGCTGCTGATTTAATAGGGAAATTGATAGCTAGTGTATTCAGTGTCCACTACAGTCCTGAAGGACTCATCTGATCTCTGCTGTAAGGACAGCACCCCAAAAAGCCCTTTTTAGGGCTAGAACATCAGTCTGCTTTTTTTCCCCCCCTGTGTAATCTAATTGCAGTTACCTGCCTGCCAGCGTGTGTGTCAGGCTCACAGAGTATACTGTGCCCACTTGCCCAGTGCCACCACTCATATCTGGTGTAACAGTAGTGTACATTTAAAAAAAACAACACTTTTTTGACTGTGAAATAATAGCAGACAGCTGCCAGTACCCAAGATGGCCGCCAATAAGGCACTGGAGGGTTAGAGAGCTGTTTTGGGGGGGATCAGGGAGATTTGGGAATGCTACACCACAGCATATGTAAATATGCTAAAAAAATTAAAAACCTTTTATTTTAGTACTGGCAGACTTTCTGCCAGTATTTAAGATGGCGGGGACAATTGTGGGGTGGGGGAGGGAAGGGAGCTGTTTGGGAGGGATCAGGAGGTCTGATGTGTCAGGTGGGAGGCTGATCTCTACACTAAAGCTAAAATTAACCCTGCAAGCTCCCTACAAACTACCTAATTAACCCCTTCACTGATAGCCATAATACACGTGTGATGCGCAGCAGCATTTAGCGGCCTTCTAATTACCAGAAAGCAACGCAAAGTCATATATGTCTGCTATTTCTGACCAAAGGGGATCCCAGAGAAGCATTTACAACCATTTGTTCCATAATTGCACAAGCTGTTTGTAAATAATTTCAGTGAGAAACCTAAAATTGCGAAAAAATTTGTTTTTTTAAAATTTGGTCGCATTTGGCGGTGAAATGGTGGTATGAAATATACCAAAATGGGCCTAGATCAATACTTTTGGTTGTCTACTACACTACACTTAAGCTAAAATTAACTCTACAAGCTGCCTACATGCTCCCTAATTAACCCCTTCACTGCTGGGCATAAAACACGTGTGGTGCGCAGTGCATTTAGTAGCCTTTTAATTACCAAAAAGCAACGCCAAAGCCATATAAGTCTGCTATTTCTGAACAAAGGGGATCCCAGAGAAGCATTTACAACCATTTATGCCATAATTGTATAAGTTGTTTGTAAATAATTTCTGTGAGAAACCTAAAGTTTGTGAAAAGTGAACATTTTTTTTTTTATTTGATCGCATTTGGCGGTGAAATGGTGGCATTAAATATACCAAAATGGGCCTAGATCAATACTTTGGGTTGTCTACTACACTACACTTAAGCTAAAATTAACTCTACAAGCTCCCTACATGCTCCCTAATTAACCCCTTCACTGCTGGGCATAAAACACGTGTGGTGCGCAGTGGCATTTAGCAGCCTTCTAATTACCAAAAAGCAACGCCAAAGCCATATAAGTCTGCTATAATGGCATGCCTGGCAGTGTTGGGGCAAGGGTCCATCTGACCACTGATATCTGGTCTGCAAAGCATGGTCAGGGCAGGTATATCACCTACACTGCGCACTGTGAAGCGGACGTAACCCTTACACTACCTGATCGATACAACATCATACCTGATGTTTTAAAGCACGTTATTCTAAACAATTTAGGAATGTTAGGTGATTTATGCCCTTTACGGATTAAAACCAGACTCTGCATCAACTATGTAATTTTCCATGGGAGTTTTGCCATGGATCCCCCTCTGGCATGCCACAGTCCAGGTGTTAGTCCCCTTGAAACAACTTTTCCATCACTATTGTGGCCAGAAAGAGTTCCTGTGGGTTTTAAAATTCACCTGCCTATTGAAGTCTATGGCGGTTCGCCCGGTTCGCCGGTTCGCAAACTTTTGCGGAAGTTCGCGTTCCCAAAATTTTAGGTTCGCGACATCACTATTTGTTACCTCTAGATGACCTTGTTACTGGACCAATAAAATCAATTTGTATATCTGACCATGGCATTACCATCCCCCTCTTCTGCAATGGCACTCTATGTGTTGGCACAGTGGGTTGGAACTGTGGACAGATTAAACAATCTTGACAGTAATTTTGAAAAATTTTTAACATGTGTGGCCAAAAGGCGTAATCACGCAATATTTAATATGTTAATTTGGTGCCACGATGACCAGATGTGGGGGCATCATGGGCATGTTGAAGCATTAGACCTCTGAACGTGGAGGGTACCACCCATTGCTGGATGCCAGTTTTGGAGGTTCAAATTAAAAAACCATCCTGTAACTTGAATTGTGATCTGGACTTCATTAAGATTCTAAGATCTTCCATGCCAATGGGGTTGCTTTCAGGATCTTCTATATGTTTATAGAAGATGCCTACAATGGGGTCTTCTTTTTGACTAGTGATCAGGTCCTACTAGGAGAATCCTGACTCCATTGTACCAAGTTAGGCTCACTCTGTTATTTAGCATGGTTTCTTGTAATGGCTTCTACATGGACTGCACCCATTAAGTGGTCAATGTTAAGAAGTTCCACAGTTATGGCTCCTTGTTTGGCTAATGAATCCGCAAGAACATTGCCTTCCTTATCAGGACCTAGAACCCTGGAATGACCCTTCGTCTTTTTCCAGTGTATGGTTAAATCATTGGACACCACTAGATTATCAGTCTCGCAGAACAACTTGCCATGTTTGACTGGTTAGTTTTCTGCATGCCATTTCTTTTCCAAGTTGGCAGGTATTCAACAAAACTGTCACACACGTCATTTGAGTCAGTAATGATCACAAATTCATGAATACCGTGTTCAATAGCCAACTCAATGGTTTTTATAACAGCAGTTAGTTCCACAACCTGACTGGATCTTGGTCCAATGTTGAAGCCTACAGAAATATTTGGGAATCCACTTGCCCAAGTTATACCAATGCCAGCGACTAGTCTGCGCTCCTTATCAATAGTGGCATGGTAAGAACAACCATCAAGATATACCCAAGGTAATGTTTGACACTCGTCCTCATTGTATATTTTATATGGGGAAAGCAATTGTTCCTCCAGGAAATCATCTTCTCTTCCCCATGAACCTTAGCAGTACAGTCATGGAGCTCAGTAAGCCCCTGTGGGACTGGATTCTTTTTGTTTTGCTTATAGCGAATTTCTAAAGGCCAGCCTTGTAAGGAAAGAGTCCAAGCTGTTATGCTGCTATTAGACAAATTTCAATCTCTTATTCTCTCACTTTGCAGATATAGCAAAGGCTGGTGGACCGTTTCTACAATAATTTTCTCACACTGTATATAGCTGCAGAAATTTTGTAAAGCCTATACAGTAGATAAGAGGTCTTTTTCGCAATCTCTAAATTTTATTTCTACTGAGGATAGAGTTTTGCTCGCATAAGCAATGACTTTGCTTAAATTATCATGCTTTTGGTATAAAACAGCACTCATTCTTATATCTGTGTAACCTGTCTCTAAGAAGAAAGGTTTACCCCTTTAGGGTATGCTAAGCAAGGTGCTTGAGTGAGTTTTCTCTTCAGCTCCTTGATGGCTGTCTCTTGAGTCTCAATCCAGTGCCATTTCACATCCTTCTTTAGAAGTAGCAGTGCTTTAGCTAATTCGGCATAATTATCAATAAATTTGCGAGAATAATTTGTCATATCCAGGAATGATCTAAATTCCTTTAAGTTAGTTGGGTTTTTAGAATTTATTATAGCTTCCACCTTTTTCTTCTGAGGATTTAATCCTTCAGAAGTAACTTCATGTCCCAAGAAGTTTACACAAGTGCGGCACAATTGAGATTTTTGTAGGGATAATTTGACACTTGCCCTTTTAATTTTGGTGAGGACGTGTTTAAGCTCTGTGATGTGTTTTTCAAAGTCTGTGAGTTTGATTAAAACATCATCTACATAAGATACGGTCCCCTTTCTAGTGCATCAGGCATAGCCTTATGCATGAATACAGCAAATTCATGTCCTGAATTTATGTATCCAAACGGGAACCTTTAGAATGCATACTGGACCTTTTGGAATGAGAAGGCAAGGTTATACTGGTCTTCTTCATGTACCTTTATGGTCCAATATCCCTGTGCACAATCAATAGCAGTGAATATTTTAGATCCCTGCATCTGTGCTAGGCACTGGTCAATATATGGCACAGGCCAGCCAGACATGTACACTCACTTGTTTAGCTGTCTTAAATCAGCACACAAACGCCATTGTCCATTGGGCTTGAGAACACCTAGAATAGGATTGTTATAAGAGCAGTGCACCTGACCTGTCTGATAATACCTCTTTCTTCCAAGTTCCTTATGATTTCTGCAAGAGAATCATATGGGGCTAAAGGAAGTCTGTATTGTTTAACAAAGACAGGTGGTGCATTGGGATCTGTTTAGATTCTTGCAATGTGCAAGTCTGTAGTCCCACAGTCATAAGAATCCCTAGCAAAAATATCCTTGTACTCAATCAGGAGTTCTCATAGCTGTCGGCGTTCATCATCACTGGAACAGCCATTAGCTAAGGAGATTTTCTCTTTGACTATTTGCTGAAATCCTGGAAATATTTCAGGCTGTCCTATTTCATAGGCTTCTTCCAACCTAGAGGTGAGATCCCCTTGATTATAATTTATATTGCCCCCATGACTCTGGGTATTGGGGTATTCTTGCGATTTGATCGGCTGATCAAATACTAGAGAGGCTTCTTCAATTTTACAGATGTTTTCCTCTGAGCTGAAGGGATAAATAGACTGAATTGTAAATAGACCCTCTGGCATAGATGCAAAGGATTGTTCTATTAATTGTTCTTCAGTTAAGTATCCTTCAGGTATTAGCCCAATTACATTATTCTGGAATCCAAAAGTGTAATAACTTGATTCCAGCGCATATCCTATGATAGCTCCCTAGGATAAGGTTATATCTTGTGGGGTCATGTTATGCACAATAACATGTATTGGAAGAGTTCCAATATTTACCAGAGGAGTATGGGTCATTGTTATACCCAGATTTTGCATTCTATGGGAGAGGCAAATTTGAGTTTCAGAAGTTTTTTAATTTCTGACCTCTCTTTACCTGTAAACATAAGAGGAATTTATCAGCCCCAGCAGGGATTACAACATTGTTAGAAACCTGCATATTTACAGCATATGGCAATTGCTGGTTTGATTTTAGGGTGGCATTTTCATCCTGAAATACTTCATGGTCCCCTTTAACCTGCTCCAGGGGCAAGAGTTAATCAAATCTATTTGTATGGCATATCTATGTAAGAGATCCATGGCAATATATATTCGATTATGGAGAGTATTTAAAACTAAAAACAGGTGCTTTTTCTGATTTATTACCTATAGAGATAGATAATAAACATTTATCCGTGACATTATAGCTTTCAGACCTGTCATTTAGGCCATGGACACAGTGGTCTTGGGGAAAAAGGTATTTATTCACTTTAGGTTCAGTGATCTGCACTAATAAATCTTCGCTTATGTAGGTAGCTTCCTGTTTTAAGTTCAATTTGGCATATTTGGTTTTTACCAAGGTCATGCACTTGCATAGGGATTAATAGATCATCCTTAACTTTCTCAATTCCTGCGAGGTATTGATTATGGCCTTCCCCTTTAGGGATTTTAGCATCCCCCTTGTGGAGAGATATGGTCAATACATCGCTGTCTAAGGAAATATTAGCTATCTTTCCAGGCAAAATTTTAAAAGTATTACCATCAGAGACACTTTAAAGAGTCTGATCATCTATTCGTAGGATAGTGATTTCAGGTATAGAGTTATTCCTGAAATGAACCTCCACATCATCTGGCTTCTCTTCCACCACGTGACAGTTATGCCAAGTACGAGATATACAGGATCGCTCATAATTAATAGGCCTTTTTTATTTGTGACCAAAGTACATTATTTATGCAATCAATTATGGTGCTTAATCACTTCAGGAGATCACTACCAATAAATAAACGATCTGTTGGCAGATCCACTAAAATGACAGGGAGTCTTATTACCCTGTTCCCCAGTTTAAATTTTAACTATGCAGTACCGTAGACTTTTAGAGAGTCACCCCCAACACTGATTAGTGAACCATTAAATTATTTTATTTTAGGTTTGTGGGGTGTTAGCTCATTTAGCTGTGTGTAGTACCTGTGGGATAAAATAGTTGCCTGAGACCCAGTATCAATTAATCCCATGATAGGGTTAGAAACTGAATCCTGGAGCTCAGCTAATAGATAATATCTCCCTGCAGTTTCTACCATGTCACACATAAAATTGGCATGATTACACAATTGTGGGCTTCGCCACGTGTTATCTGTATTCGCCATGTAACCTGATGCAGACGAATCTTCATTCTTACCAGTCCATCCCTCTGTAATAGGATCGACAGGGTTCCTGTGTACTGCATCTGTGGCAATAAGGTTAAGAGAATACTGCAAAGGAAGAGATTTGTTAGAGCTTTCAGTCTGAGGTTGCTCGTCATCACAGCTAAATCATCTGTTTCCGGTCCGTAGAGAGAAAATATGATTAGTACCAATATTGACATTTATCATTTAATTTGATATATCTCTCCCCTCTCTTTCAGGTAATACTGCAGTATTTATGACTGTGCCTGTGGCCCGCTGCTGACCACTGGCTGTACCCCTAAAAAAGGATTGTTAGGGTTCTGGGAAATCAAAGCTTGACTCATATTAGTAAATAGTGTACATAATTGACTAACTTGCGTACTGAGTTGGCCCACTTGAATGGACAAGCTTTCTTTACCCATGGACCGATTTTTTGATGTCCCAGGGTATTGATTCCCGGATCGTTGGGATCCCTCAGAATCATAGCTATTGTTCCTATTTTGACGTGGTTGTCTTTGGGGTTCAACTTGTTCAGCGTTAATATGTTGGGGAGCACTATTTACTTGGGGTGTCTGGTTATCCTGAGAGTATTTTCAACACTTTTGGTATTTATTTTTACAGGGATACTGATTACCTTGTAAGTATTCATTTCTTTTGGGATAATTATTTACCTGGGTATGCTCCCCATTTTGAGTATATTCTCTCTGCACCTCAGCCTGTGTCGGGGAGGGGCAGAGTCAAAACTTTGTGGGCATAGCCTGTTTTCTCGGGCCACCACTGCATAGGTTTTCTTGTTAGATTCCAAATTGGGGGACTAGGAGACACCCTAGTTTCTGCCACAATTTTGGGACTGGGTTTTGGTTCCCTTTTAACCCCCTGTTCACCGGACTGCTGAATAGAGTATAACTTTGTACTCTCTTTGATCAGCCAGTCCAATGAGCAGTGCTCATCAAATTCTCTAGCTAAATTAATTTTGATGTGCGCGGGCAATGCTTCAAAAAATAAATTAACAAATTCTGAGCTTTCAAATATGGGTTAGTCTTCGGCCATACTGTATGCACTTTTCATTACAGAAAGGAATTTAATTGGGCTTTTATTTGCGCCACATTTCAAACCGTATACAGCTATTTTCCCTGCGGTTTTGGTGCAATATTTCCCGAATTCTTTTCTGCACTGATATTTTGTTTCACTCCAGGAATGAATATTCATATCCTTGAGTGAAGAAAATAATTTGTGATATTTACCCTCAAATTCCCAGGGCACAAATTCAATGTGTGACTGCTCACTAGTAACATTCATAATGGAGAAAGCATTTTCATAAGTCACTAAGTGGTCAATTATAGAATTGGTTCAGTTTTTGGAAAATTTAGGTACTGCATCCTTTAAGAAAGTAATTATTTTAGGGGTGTCATATACCTTATTAGACTATATTGGGCTCTCCTAGGGACCTTATTTTTGGGGCTGGAGCACCCCCTATCTGCCCTATATTTACTATGGGGAAACCCCTTACGTAATTAGTACTACGTGGACTATTTGGGTAGCAGTTCCCTAAATTTATAACATGAGTTGACTGTCTATTTGGAAAGTGTATTTCTGACCCAATAGGGGTCCTTTGTTTAAATTCTTCTTTAAATTTCTGCAGTTCCTTTCTGATGTATTCTTTAAGGGAGTTAGAATTATCTGTATTATCCTCATTGCTAATAGAGGGGATTTCATTATGACTATACAGCCTTTTTAAATCATTTAATTCTCTCTGGCTTTGTGTGAGTTCCTTTATGCAAATCTTCTATATGAGCTACTAAATTCTGGTTATATTTTTGTAAGGTGGCCATGTTTTGGGCAAACTCATCAATTTTATTTTCGGCTATACTTAAATTCTCTTTGCATCTGCGTGATGAGCAAATATTATCTTCTAGCCCCTGTATTTGCAATTCCTTTTCTATAAAGAGGAGAACATTTTGTCAATAATGCATATCACAAGGGGCCAAGACTTTAGTATTAACTCATCTTTCTTGTTAGAATTTTTGCATTTATTAATTTTGAATAATTCTTGGAATAATTCATTTTTTTCATTCAACTTCCCATCATTAATTTAGCCTTAATTGCAAGCATATCCATATAATCATTTAAATCACCCGCAATCTTACACCTATTTTTAATGTGGCCTATAATGTCCATCTTAAGGATATCACCCTGAGTGAGGGGTAATTTTGGGGAACATATTTCAACACTATGTACAGATTCAAATTATTCACTTCTAGTAACAGGCATTATTATATTGGCTTAGTATTTGGTTAAATTAAACTCTAATACAATTTTGACCAATAAGAAGAAAGAGAAAAGAAACAAATATATATCTTCAAAACTATTAATATTAATTTTGAAATATGAAAAATTAACTTTTTAATCGATTTTTCAAAAAATTAAAAAATTAATTTAGAAATATTTATTAAAAAAAAAATCTCTTTTTTTTTAATAATTTCTATTTACAACAAATATATTATATAGTGATGTCGCGAATTGTTCGCCGGCGAATAGTTCCCAGCGAACATAGCATGTTCGCATTCGCCGCAGCGGGCGAATATATGCGATGTTCGATCCGCCCCCTATTCGTCATCATTGAGTAATACTTTGACCCTGTACCTCACAGTCAGCAGGCACATTCCAGCCAATCAGCAGCAGACCCTCTCTCCCAGACCCTCCTACCTCCTGGACAGCATCCATTTTAGATTCATTTGGAAGCTGCATTGTTAGTGAGAGGAGGGACAGTGTAGCTGCTGCTGATTTAGTAGGGAAATCTATAGCTAGGCTAGTGTATTCAGTGTCCACTACAGTCCTGAAGGACTCATCTGATCTCTGCTGTAAGGACAGCACCCCAAAAAGCCCTTTTTAGGGCTGCTTTTTTTTTTTCCTGTGCAATCTAATTGCAGTTGCCTGCCTGCCAGCGTGTATGTAAGGCTCACAGCGAATACTGTGCCCACTTGCCCAGTGCCACCACTCATATCTGGTGTAACAGTAGTGTAGATTTAAAAAAAAAAACACTTTTTTGACTGTGTTAAATAATAGCAGTCAGTTTCCATCACACGTGTGCGTTTAAGTGCCTGCCTGCCAGAGCACAGTGTCACCCCAGTGCAACTCATATGTGGTGTAACAGTAGTGTAGATTTAAAAAAAAAAAACACTTTTTTTGACTGTGTTAAATAATAGCAGTCAGTTTCCTTCACACGTGTGCGTTTAAGTGCCTGCCTGCCAGGGCACAGTGTCACCCCAGTGCAACTCATATCTGGTGTAACAGTAGTGTAGATTTAAAAAAAAATAAACACTTTTTTGACTGTGTTAAATAATAGCAGTCAGTTTCCTTCACACGTGTGCGTTTAAGTGCCTGCCTGCCAGGGCACAGTGTCACCCCAGTGCAACTCATATCTGGTGTAACAGTAGTGTAGATTTAAAAAAAAAAAACAACACTTTTTTGACTGTGTTAAATAATAACAGTCAGTTTCCTTCACACGTGTGCGTTTAATTGCCTGCCTGCCAGGGCACAGTGTCACCCCAGTGCAACTCATATCTGGTGTAACAGTAGTGTAGATTTAAAAAAAAAAAAACACTTTTTTGACTGTGTTAAATAATATCAGTCAGTTTCCTTCACACGTGTGCGTTTCAGGGCCTGCCAGGGCACAGTGTCACCCCAGTGCAACTCATATCTGGTGTAACAGTAGTGTAGATTTAAAAAAAAAAACAACAGTTTTTTGACTGTGTTAAATAATAGCAGTCAGTTTCCTTCACACGTGTGCGTTTAAGTGCCTGCCTGCCAGGGCACAGTGTCACCCCAGTGCAACTCATATGTGGTGTAACAGTAGTGTAGATTTAAAAAAAAAAAAACTTTTTTGACTGTGTTAAATAATAGCAGTCAGTTTCCTTCACACGTGTGTGTTTCAGTGCCTGCCTGCCAGGGCATAGTGTCACCCCAGTGCAACTCATATCTGGTGTAACAGTAGTGTAGATTAAATAAACTTTCATGATTCAGATAGAGCATGTAATTTTAAACAATTTTCCAATTTACTTTTATCACCAATTTTGCTTTGTTCTCTTGGTATTCTTAGTTGAAAGCTTAACCTAGGAGGTTCATATGTTCATTTCTTAGACTTTGAAACCCACCTCTTTCAGATTGCATTTTAACATCACTTAAGGGTGTTAGTTCACGTGTTTCATATAGATAACACTGTGCTCGTGCACGAGAAGTTATCTGGGAGTAGGCACTGATTGGCTAGACTGCAAGTCTGTCAAAAGAACTGAAAAAAGGGGCAGTTTGCAGAGGCTTAGATGCAAGATAATCACAGAGGTTAAAAGTATATTATTATAAATGTGTTAGTTATGCAAAACTGGGAAATGGGTAATAAAGGGATTATCTATCTTTTAAAACAATAAAAATGCTGGTCCCTTTAAACGGGGAGTTTGGTCTGTCACTGTGAAGCGGGCGTAACCCTTACACTACCTGATCGATACAACATCATACCTGATGTTTTAAAGCACGTTATTCCAAACAATTTAGGAATGTTAGGTGATTTATGCCCTTTATGGATTAAAACCAGACTCTGCATCAACTATGTAATTTTCCATGGGAGTTTTGCCATGGATCCCCCTCCGGCATGCCACAGTCCAGGTGTTAGTACCCTTGAAACAACTTTTCCATCACTATTGTGGCCAGAAAGAGTCCCTGTGGGTTTTTAAATTCGCCTGCCTATTGAAGTCTATGTCGGTTCGCCCGGTTTGCCCGTTCGCGAACAGTTGTGGAAGTTCGCGTCCGCCGTTCGCGAACGCAAAATTTTAGGTTCGCAACATCACTATTATTATATCAATGTGATAAATTTAATAATCATCTCCTGCAGCACCTCCAATAATATGTCAGTATATTGCAGGGTTATAATACAATTTATTTAATAAATATTCTTTAAAACAAACCCCCAATAAAATGCATATACGAAACAATTAAAATTAATATCAATTCCTAAATTCTTTATATTAGTTAAAGTTATAAACACATTGAATTATATTTATGGAAAACCAGATTATGAATCAAATAATCCATACTTATGCTGTTATAATATTCTATACACAGATCAAAAAAATATACCTTTACAAATTACCTTATTCACAATAATCTTCCAAATCAGAGTTGCATTAAAATATCATAATGAGATACCAAGATATGGTTTGTTCATCTTCCAAACCAATATAATTACGCTACTTAGCCCACAAATGATTCTATATAACTCTAATTAAAACACCAGAAGCTATATATATTCTTAATGCAAACAGCCAGCTTATATGCCAATTTATCTGAGATTAAATAAATTCTTATTTCTCTACAATAAGGTAAATCCTAAAATATATCTATATAGCTGCAAATATGAATTACTTGGCAAACAAAAGACTAGTTTTAAACTACACAGGACTATGAAACACAAGCTTTAAATACTAATTGTGCCCTTTTAAAATTACCAGCTTCAATTAGACTGTAGCAATAGTGAATGTCTTTGATTTAAAATATTAAATATACTTAACAGTTTCTTATACTTTACCCAAATAAATCAATGTTTCAGCTTCCAGGGTTCCTCTGATAAATTCAATTTCACCTCATAAATTAAAAGAGTTCATTTTTGCAAGATGGAAAAAAATTAGGCCCAGATTGCTTTATATAGACTGGATCCCAAGGCAACAGTTTGTCAGTCAAAATTGAGCAGCAGAGTCCCTTTTTTTATCTTGCCTGAGGTTATATCACATGATATAACCCCACCCCTTTTTATTATAATCATCAGTGAAATTAGGATGAAAGGCCCTTCAGAAGCTTGTCCCTGATTGGTTATTTGGGAGACGCCTCCCTGATTGGCTACTGGGAAATTTTCAACAGCCAAATGCCTTCTGGTTGTAATACTGGATTTAGGCCATCAGGGGCAGAAAAGACAAACAGTTTAATTTTAAACATTGCT
Source organism: Bombina bombina (assembly GCF_027579735.1). Classification (NCBI taxonomy): domain Eukaryota; kingdom Metazoa; phylum Chordata; class Amphibia; order Anura; family Bombinatoridae; genus Bombina; species Bombina bombina. Next base: position 160,638,515 of record NC_069502.1, read on the forward strand.
AACAGTAAATAGTATATCATGTAATATGTATATTCAATGTTATCTGATGATATTAATAAACTATGTGATCAGCATATCTATCCCATTTAGTATAATTGAAAATGTACAATTTGAGATCACACACTAGTAGTATCAATTCTATGTTAAAATAGAAAATATTTATATAGACTTCTTATACGTTCTACTTATAATATTTTGAGAGATGTAATTAAAGTTATATAAATATATAGTGTATAACCATATGATATGACTTAGGTCATCCCTTGCAGGCAATCCTGTATCAGCATCTATTAGCCCCATCTAGAAGATAGAAAAAAGCAAAAACATGTTATATATTTAAAAAAATGGGGTTATTACAATTGTAATTTAATCTATTACAAATCTGAATTGCATTTCCCATATCCATATATAGATAATTATACAGTCTGGGTATCAATTAAATCTTTGAGAATTATACAGTTCATATAGATGAATTTCTAACTTCTCTTTTTAAAATCATGATTTTAAATTTTTTATATGCTTTCAGCACTCATAGGGTGCTTCTGCTATTTCTTACTTGAAATGCCAGCTCATCTGGAAGATGTATATTGGGGCTTAGGATGGGACCATTTATCACCTATATGCTAAGGGATATTTCCTGGGCCTTAGTGTTTGCTTATCTGATTGATTCCTACTCTTGTCTCCAATCGCCATGATGTATGCTGACTTGGCTGATTATCAGATCCATGTAATGACCTCATGTGGAGTGATGAGCTTCAAAGCTAATTTTTTTTGTTCCTAGCTGAAGTATTGTCATCAGGAAACATGGGGGTTGGGGCTGGTCTGTTTAGAGACCAATTCACATCAAATTAGCTTTAGCTAAAAATTAAATATTAGATTCTATGATACATCTGTAGTTTATTTAATGTTACTCACATATACCCTGACAGCCCCAAAACACTGCCATGACCCAGCCTGCCCACTCCGGCGACCGACTAGATGGCCTCTGGCTAGAGAGCGCTTATGGTTCTCGCCTGCGAGGGAGCCGTGCCTGATCGCCGGTCATCCTCGTGGGCCAGTGACTCAATGGATGACGTCACCAGAAGTGACGTTACGCACGACTGGAAGTACCGATGGAACAGGTATGGTCGGGTGCGCGTAAGCGACGGACACGCTTACCTGGGCAACCCCTTGAGGCGGATAAGTATTTACATCTGGGCCTAGTGAAGGGCCAGGGGTAACCAGATTGTGGACCATTTGAGGGATATGGGGAGGAGCCATTGCATTGGCGCCTGACAGTGAAGGCCCAGGGGGAGGGGCAAGCCTCAATAGGGACTGCACGTTAAAAGTCCCCGTGGGGGTAATATGTAATGGTGGATCTGGTGCCAAAATTGCATCCTGTGCTACTTTGTGACCAGGTTTCAAAGGGGGGGGGCATTACCTGCTAAGCAGCAGGATTAAAATTTGTGATAGTCTTGCCAGATGTAATAGAGGCCTCTATTGAAGAGAGCAGGGATGCAACTGCACCTGTCACACTTGGGGGGGGAGGGTTGCAAACATATCCATGAGGGAAATGGGTGGGTTTTGATTATGGCCTGGCAAAGCTGTGGATGATAAAAGTGTCTCAACACCCTGATCCGTAGGAGGATCAGGCTGAGACTCAGGAACCATAGTATTTGGGAAGCTGAATAGATGGAGGGGGTGAATCTCTGCCCTAGCAGTAACTGGGGGTCTAGGTGTGGGAGTAGGGATCTGAACAGGGCCCTGAACAGTGGGGGGAGAAGGGGGGTTTTCTACAATATTTTGGGAGGGAGGAATAAATTCCTCAGATTCATTAATACTTATCTGCTGTTCCTGTAATACACGTCAAGTAACAGGTATATTTCCCTCTCTAAATCTCAGAGGTGGAGCAGAAGATCGTCTGAGACGTCTCATGATAAACAGAAGGATTGAGGATGGAGAGAAGTAGAATCAACTTGACAGCTTCTTGTCTAGGATCATAGACGAACAGGAACTGCAGACACCAGCTTAAGAAAGGTAAGCCACTCCCTGTCCCTGCAACATTGTTGCAACTAACAACTAGTGATGTCCCGAACTGTTCGCCCACGAACGGTTCACAGCGAACATAGGTTGTTCGCGTTCGCGTTTGTGGGCGAACACATGGCGATGTTCGATCCGCCCCTATGTGTCATCATTGTGGAAACTTTGACCCTTTATGCCACAGCCGCCTGACACATTAGAGCCAATCAACATCAGACACTCCCTCACAGACACTCCCAGCTACTCGGAATCCGCCATTTTAGACTCATAACGACCTTGCTTTTTTAATGAGAGGATGTGTTGTGTTTTTGCTCCTGACATTAATAGGAAAAACATAGCTAGGCTAGTGTATTTACAGTCCAGAAGGACTCCACTCATCTCTGCTGCAAGCACAGCACCCCAAAAAGCCCTTTTTAGGGCTATATTTCGTGCCATTTTTTTTTTTTGTTTGGTTTTTTTTTATTAGCATTTGCCTGGCTTTCAGCTGTGTGTTTAAGGCTCACAGCATATGCTGTGACTACTGCCACCACTGATATCTCCCTAACAACATTAGTTTAAATTTAACTAACCCAAAAATATAATTATTTTTCTAGTGTAATTTTTTTTCATTTTCTATCAGGCCAGTGTCACACAGCATATACTCTGGTTCATTGCTCTGTGCCAGCCAGCAGCCAGCAGTGTTAATATCCGTTTATAACATTATTTTTAATTTAAAAAAAAAACACAAAAAAATATTTTTCTAGTGTAATCTAATTACATTTACTATCATGCCTGTGTCTGTCAGGCTCACTCAGCATTAATATACCTCTTTTTTTTCAGTCTTTTGGTTAATTGGTCTGTGCCAGGCAGCCACCCAGCACTCATATCTATTTTTCTTTCACCTTAATTTTAATATAAAAAAAAAAAAGTTTAAATTTGTTTGCTAGTGTAATCAAATCTAATTTTCTATCCGGCCTGTGTGTTTTGCTGACATAGAGAGCCTACTGTGTTTACTTGCTGCCCTCCCTAGTCTATGAGCCATGACTCATATGTGTTTAACCTTTTTTTAATTTCCCCCCCAAAAAAATAATTTCAATCATTTTTCTAGTGTAATCTAATTGTATTTTCTATCAGGCGTGTGTGTATCCGACATACATAGCCTACTGTTTTTAAAAGCTGCCCTTCCAAGGCTATCAGCCACGACTCATATGTATGTGCTTAACCTTTTTCTTAAAATTTCCAAAAAAAAGTCTTTAAATCATTATGCTAGTGTAATCTAATTGTATTTTCTATCAGGCCTGTGTCTAACTGTCTATCTGACTTACACAGCATACTGTTGTTATAATTGCTGCCCTACGTAGCAGCCAGCCAGTGCGACCACTCATAGAGTCATATGTGCATTGCACTTCTTAACATAATTTTAATATTAAAATCTAAAATTTTAAAATATTTTGCTAGTGTAATGTAACTTAATTTTCTATCAGTCCTGTGTTTTTGTCACTTACACAGCATAATGTGTTAAATTACTGCCCTACCTACCATCCACGACTCATATCTGCCAGCCTGTCTGCCAGGCCCAAGTAGCCAATTAGTGGCACCAATCACAATTCTTGTAACAGTAATAAAAAAAACAAAAAAACATAATTTTTGGACTGCAAATATTCAGTCTCCTAGGGCCATTGAATTTCATTTACCTCCTGCCTGCCACTGCCAGCCTTTTGTGCCAGGCCGTCTAGCCAACTATTTACACCAATCATAATTGTTGTCACAGTCAGACAGTATAGTTATTAATTTAAATAAAAAAATTTTTTAGTGTTGAACTTAACCCTCAGTTTGCTCGTGCCTTTGAATTGCACTTTTCTACAGCCTTCCAAGCCTGTGTGCCAGGCCTACTTAAAAAATATTTACACCAATCATATTTGTTGTGACAGTATTCTAATAATTAAAAATTAAAAATTTTGTTAATAGTTGCTGTGATTTGAATCGTCAGTTTGCTGGTGCCAATGAAACGCACTTTCCTCCTGCCTTGCAGCCTGCTGTGAGCCAGGCCCCCACCTAGCCAATTGTTGTCAGCAATCATATTTCTGTTAACAGTATTGCAAAAATTGTCAATCATCACTGTTTAGACTGTCAGTAATCAGTCTCCTAGTGTCCTTGAATTGCATCTCCCTCCTGCCTGCCATCCTTTTGTGCCAGGCCGTCTTGCCAACTATTTACACCAATCCTAATTTTTTGTCACAGTATAGTTACTAATTATAATTAAAAAAATCTTTATTGTTGATGATCTTAACCCTCAGTTTGCTCGTGCCTTTGAATTGCAGTTTTCTACAGCCTTCCAAGCCTGTGTGCCAGGCCTACTTCAAAAATATTTACACCAATCATATTTGTTGTGACAGTATTCTAATAATTAAAAATTAAAATTTTTGGTAATAGTTGCTGTGATTTGAATTGTCAGTTTGCTGGTGCCATTGAAACACACTTTCCTCCTGCCTTGCAGCCTGCTGTGAGCCAGGCCCCCACCTAGCCAATTGTTGTCAGCAATCATATTTCTGTTAACAGTATTGCAAAAATTGTCAATCATCACTGTTTAGACTGTCAGTAATCAGTCTCCTAGTGTCCTTGAATTGCATCTCCCTCCTGCCTGCCATCCTTTTGTGCCAGGCCGTCTTGCCAACTATTTACACCAATCCTAATTTTTTGTCACAGTATAGTTACTAATTATAATTAAAAAAATCTTTATTGTTGATGATCTTAACCCTCAGTTTGCTCGTGCCTTTGAATTGCAGTTTTCTACAGCCTTCCAAGCCTGTGTGCCAGGCCTACTTAAAAAATATTTACACCAATCATATTTGTTGTGACAGTATTCTAATAATTAAAAATTAAAATTTTTGTTAATAGTTGCTGTGATTTGAATCTTCAGTTTGCTGGTGCCAATGAAACGCACTTTCCTCCTGCCTTGCAGCCTGCTGTGAGCCAGGCCCCCACCTAGCCAATTGTTGTCAGCAATCATATTTCTGTTAACAGTATTGCAAAAATTGTCAATCATCACTGTTTAGACTGTCAGTAATCAGTCTCCTAGTGTCCTTGAATTGCATCTCCCTCCTGCCTGCCATCCTTTTGTGCCAGGCCGTCTTGCCAACTATTTACACCAATCCTAATTTTTTGTCACAGTATAGTTACTAATTATAATTAAAAAAATCTTTATTGTTGATGATCTTAACCCTCAGTTTGCTCGTGCCTTTGAATTGCAGTTTTCTACAGCCTTCCAAGCCTGTGTGCCAGGCCTACTTAAAAAATATTTACACCAATCATATTTGTTGTGACAGTATTCTAATAATTAAAAATTAAAATTTTTGTTAATAGTTGCTGTGATTTGAATCTTCAGTTTGCTGGTGCCAATGAAACGCACTTTCCTCCTGCCTTGCAGCCTGCTGTGAGCCAGGCCCCCACCTAGCCAATTGTTGTCAGCAATCATATTTCTGTTAACAGTATTGCAAAAATTGTCAATCATCACTGTTTAGACTGTCAGTAATCAGTCTCCTAGTGTCCTTGAATTGCATCTCCCTCCTGCCTGCCATCCTTTTGTGCCAGGCCGTCTTGCCAACTATTTACACCAATCCTAATTTTTTGTCACAGTATAGTTACTAATTATAATTAAAAAAATCTTTATTGTTGATGATCTTAACCCTCAGTTTGCTCGTGCCTTTGAATTGCAGTTTTCTACAGCCTTCCAAGCCTGTGTGCCAGGCCTACTTAAAAAATATTTACACCAATCATATTTGTTGTGACAGTATTCTAATAATTAAAAATTAAAATTTTTGTTAATAGTTGCTGTGATTTGAATCGTCAGTTTGCTGGTGCCAATGAAACGCACTTTCCTCCTGCCTTGCAGCCTGCTGTGAGCCAGGCCCCCACCTAGCCAATTGTTGTCAGCAATCATATTTCTGTTAACAGTATTGCAAAAATTGTCAATCATCACTGTTTAGACTGTCAGTAATCAGTCTCCTAGTGTCCTTGAATTGCATCTCCCTCCTGCCTGCCATCCTTTTGTGCCAGGCCGTCTTGCCAACTATTTACACCAATCCTAATTTTTTGTCACAGTATAGCTACTAATTATAATTAAAAAAATCTTTATTGTTGATGATCTTAACCCTCAGTTTGCTTGTGCCTTTAAATTCAGTTTTCTACAGCCTTCCAAGCCTGTGTGCCAGGCCTACTTAAAAAATATTTACACCAATCATATTTGTTGTGACAGTATTCTAATAATTAAAAATTAAAATTTTTGGTAATAGTTGCTGTGATTTGAATCGTCAGTTTGCTGGTGCCATTGAAACGCACTTTCCTCCTGCCTTGCAGCCTGCTGTGAGCCAGGCCCCCACCTAGCCAATTGTTGTCAGCAATCATATTTCTGTTAACAGTATTGCAAAAATTGTCAATCATCACTGTTTAGACTGTCAGTAATCAGTCTCCTAGTGTCCTTGAATTGCATCTCCCTCCTGCCTGCCATCCTTTTGTGCCAGGCCGTCTTGCCAACTATTTACACCAATCCTAATTTTTTGTCACAGTATAGTTACTAATTAAAATTAAAAAAATCTTTATTGTTGATGATCTTAACCCTCAGTTTGCTCGTGCCTTTGAATTGCAGTTTTCTACAGCCTTCCAAGCCTGTGTGCCAGGCCTACTTAAAAAATATTTACACCAATCATATTTGTTGTGACAGTATTCTAATAATTAAAAATTAAAATTTTTGTTAATAGTTGCTGTGATTTGAATCGTCAGTTTGCTGGTGCCAATGAAACGCACTTTCCTCCTGCCTTGCAGCCTGCTGTGAGTCAGGCCCCCACCTAGCCAATTGTTGTCAGCAATCATATTTCTGTTAACAGTATTGCAAAAATTGTCAATCATCACTGTTTAGACTGTCAGTAATCAGTCTCCTAGTGTCCTTGAATTGCATCTCCCTCCTGCCTGCCATCCTTTTGTGCCAGGCCGTCTTGCCAACTATTTACACCAATCCTAATTTTTTGTCACAGTATAGTTACTAATTATAATTAAAAAAATCTTTATTGTTGATGATCTTAACCCTCAGTTTGCTCGTGCCTTTGAATTTAGTTTTCTACAGCCTTCCAAGCCTGTGTGCCAGGCCTACTTAAAAAATATTTACACCAATCATATTTGTTGTGACAGTATTCTACTAATTAAAAATTAAAATTTTTGTTAATAGTTGCTGTGATTTGAATCTTCAGTTTGCTGGTGCCAATGAAACGCACTTTCCTCCTGCCTTGCAGCCTGCTGTGAGCCAGGCCCCCACCTAGCCAATTGTTGTCAGCAATCATATTTCTGTTAACAGTATTGCAAAAATTGTCAATCATCACTGTTTAGACTGTCAGTAATCAGTCTCCTAGTGTCCTTGAATTGCATCTCCCTCCTGCCTGCCATCCTTTTGTGCCAGGCCGTCTTGCCAACTATTTACACCAATCCTAATTTTTTGTCACAGTATAGTTACTAATTATAATTAAAAAAATCTTTATTGTTGATGATCTTAACCCTCAGTTTGCTCGTGCCTTTGAATTGCAGTTTTCTACAGCCTTCCAAGCCTGTGTGCCAGGCCTACTTAAAAAATATTTACACCAATCATATTTGTTGTGACAGTATTCTAATAATTAAAAATTAAAATTTTTGTTAATAGTTTCTGTGATTTGAATCGTCAGTTTGCTGGTGCCAATGAAACGCACTTTCCTCCTGCCTTGCAGCCTGCTGTGAGCCAGGCCCCCACCTAGCCAATTGTTGTCAGCAATCATATTTCTGTTAACAGTATTGCAAAAATTGTCAATCATCACTGTTTAGACTGTCAGTAATCAGTCTCCTAGTGTCCTTGAATTGCATCTCCCTCCTGCCTGCCATCCTTTTGTGCCAGGCCGTCTTGCCAACTATTTACACCAATCCTAATTTTTTGTCACAGTATAGCTACTAATTATAATTAAAAAAATCTTTATTGTTGATGATCTTAACCCTCAGTTTGCTTGTGCCTTTAAATTCAGTTTTCTACAGCCTTCCAAGCCTGTGTGCCAGGCCTACTTAAAAAATATTTACACCAATCATATTTGTTGTGACAGTATTCTAATAATTAAAAATTAAAATTTTTGGTAATAGTTGCTGTGATTTGAATCGTCAGTTTGCTGGTGCCATTGAAACGCACTTTCCTCCTGCCTTGCAGCCTGCTGTGAGCCAGGCCCCCACCTAGCCAATTGTTGTCAGCAATCATATTTCTGTTAACAGTATTGCAAAAATTGTCAATCATCACTGTTTAGACTGTCAATAATCAGTCTCCTAGTGTCCTTGAATTGCATCTCCCTCCTGCCTGCCATCCTTTTGTGCCAGGCCGTCTTGCCAACTATTTACACCAATCCTAATTTTTTGTCACAGTATAGTTACTAATTAAAATTAAAAAAATCTTTATTGTTGATGATCTTAACCCTCAGTTTGCTCGTGCCTTTGAATTGCAGTTTTCTACAGCCTTCCAAGCCTGTGTGCCAGGCCTACTTAAAAAATATTTACACCAATCATATTTGTTGTGACAGTATTCTAATAATTAAAAATTAAAATTTTTGTTAATAGTTGCTGTGATTTGAATCGTCAGTTTGCTGGTGCCAATGAAACGCACTTTCCTCCTGCCTTGCAGCCTGCTGTGAGTCAGGCCCCCACCTAGCCAATTGTTGTCAGCAATCATATTTCTGTTAACAGTATTGCAAAACTTGTCAATCATCACTGTTTAGACTGTCAGTAATCAGTCTCCTAGTGTCCTTGAATTGCATCTCCCTCCTGCCTGCCATCCTTTTGTGCCAGGCCGTCTTGCCAACTATTTACACCAATCCTAATTTTTTGTCACAGTATAGTTACTAATTATAATTAAAAAAATCTTTATTGTTGATGATCTTAACCCTCAGTTTGCTCGTGCCTTTGAATTTAGTTTTCTACAGCCTTCCAAGCCTGTGTGCCAGGCCTACTTAAAAAATATTTACACCAATCATATTTGTTGTGACAGTATTCTACTAATTAAAAATTAAAATTTTTGTTAATAGTTGCTGTGATTTGAATCGTCAGTTTGCTGGTGCCAATGAAACGCACTTTCCTCCTGCCTTGCAGCCTGCTGTGAGCCAGGCCCCCACCTAGCCAATTGTTGTCAGCAATCATATTTCTGTTAACAGTATTGCAAAAATTGTCAATCATCACTGTTTAGACTGTCAGTAATCAGTCTCCTAGTGTCCTTGAATTGCATCTCCCTCCTGCCTGCCATTCTTTTGTGCCAGGCCGTCTTGCCAACTATTTACACCAATCCTAATTTTTTGTCACAGTATAGTTACTAATTATAATTAAAAAAATCTTTATTGTTGATGATCTTAACCCTCAGTTTGCTCGTGCCTTTGAATTCAGTTTTCTACAGCCTTCCAAGCCTGTGTGCCAGGCCTACTTCAAAAATATTTACACCAATCATATTTGTTGTGACAGTATTCTAATAATTAAAAATTAAAATTTTTGGTAATAGTTGCTGTGATTTGAATTGTCAGTTTGCTGGTGCCATTGAAACGCACTTTCCTCCTGCCTTGCAGCCTGCTGTGAGCCAGGCCCCCACCTAGCCAATTGTTGTCAGCAATCATATTTCTGTTAACAGTATTGCAAAAATTGTCAATCATCACTGTTTAGACTGTCAGTAATCAGTCTCCTAGTGTCCTTGAATTGCATCTCCCTCCTGCCTGCCATCCTTTTGTGCCAGGCCGTCTTGCCAACTATTTACACCAATCCTAATTTTTTGTCACAGTATAGTTACTAATTATAATTAAAAAAATCTTTATTGTTGATGATCTTAACCCTCAGTTTGCTCGTGCCTTTGAATTGCAGTTTTCTACAGCCTTCCAAGCCTGTGTGCCAGGCCTACTTAAAAAATATTTACACCAATCATATTTGTTGTGACAGTATTCTAATAATTAAAAATAAAAATTTTTGTTAATAGTTGCTGTGATTTGAATCGTCAGTTTGCTGGTGCCAATGAAACGCACTTTCCTCCTGCCTTGCAGCCTGCTGTGAGCCAGGCCCCCACCTAGCCAATTGTTGTCAGCAATCATATTTCTGTTAACAGTATTGCAAAAATTGTCAATCATCACTGTTTAGACTGTCAGTAATCAGTCTCCTAGTGTCCTTGAATTGCATCTCCCTCCTGCCTGCCATCCTTTTGTGCCAGGCCGTCTTGCCAACTATTTACACCAATCCTAATTTTTTGTCACAGTATAGTTACTAATTAAAATTAAAAAAATCTTTATTGTTGATGATCTTAACCCTCAGTTTGCTCGTGCCTTTGAATTGCAGTTTTCTACAGCCTTCCAAGCCTGTGTGCCAGGCCTACTTAAAAAATATTTACACCAATCATATTTGTTGTGACAGTATTCTAATAATTAAAAATTAAAATTTTTGTTAATAGTTGCTGTGATTTGAATCGTCAGTTTGCTGGTGCCAATGAAACGCACTTTCCTCCTGCCTTGCAGCCTGCTGTGAGCCAGGCCCCCACCTAGCCAATTGTTGTCAGCAATCATATTTCTGTTAACAGTATTGCAAAAATTGTCAATCATCACTGTTTAGACTGTCAGTAATCAGTCTCCTAGTGTCCTTGAATTGCATCTCCCTCCTGCCTGCCATCTTTTTGTGCCAGGCCGTCTTGCCAACTATTTACACCAATCCTAATTTTTTGTCACAGTATAGTTACTAATTATAATTAAAAAAATCTTTATTGTTGATGATCTTAACCCTCAGTTTGCTCGTGCCTTTGAATTCAGTTTTCTACAGCCTTCCAAGCCTGTGTGCCAGGCCTACTTCAAAAATATTTACACCAATCATATTTGTTGTGACAGTATTCTAATAATTAAAAATTAAAATTTTTGGTAATAGTTGCTGTGATTTGAATTGTCAGTTTGCTGGTGCCATTGAAACGCACTTTCCTCCTGCCTTGCAGCCTGCTGTGAGCCAGGCCCCCACCTAGCCAATTGTTGTCAGCAATCATATTTCTGTTAACAGTATTGCAAAAATTGTCAATCATCACTGTTTAGACTGTCAGTAATCAGTCTCCTAGTGTCCTTGAATTGCATCTCCCTCCTGCCTGCCATCCTTTTGTGCCAGGCCGTCTTGCCAACTATTTACACCAATCCTAATTTTTTGTCACAGTATAGTTACTAATTATAATTAAAAAAATCTTTATTGTTGATGATCTTAACCATCAGTTTGCTCGTGCCTTTGAATTGCAGTTTTCTACAGCCTTCCAAGCCTGTGTGCCAGGCCTACTTAAAAAATATTTACACCAATCATATTTGTTGTGACAGTATTCTAATAATTAAAAATTAAAATTTTTGTTAATAGTTGCTGTGATTTGAATCGTCAGTTTGCTGGTGCCAATGAAACGCACTTTCCTCCTGCCTTGCAGCCTGCTGTGAGCCAGGCCCCCACCTAGCCAATTGTTGTCAGCAATCATATTTCTGTTAACAGTATTGCAAAAATTGTCAATCATCACTGTTTAGACTGTCAGTAATCAGTCTCCTAGTGTCCTTGAATTGCATCTCCCTCCTGCCTGCCATCCTTTTGTGCCAGGCCGTCTTGCCAACTATTTACACCAATCCTAATTTTTTGTCACAGTATAGTTACTAATTATAATTAAAAAAATCTTTATTGTTGATGATCTTAACCCTCAGTTTGCACGTGCCTTTGAATTGCAGTTTTCTACAGCCTTCCAAGCCTGTGTGCCAGGCCTACTTAAAAAATATTTACACCAATCATATTTGTTGTGACAGTATTCTAATAATTAAAAATTAAAATTTTTGTTAATAGTTGCTGTGATTTGAATCGTCAGTTTGCTGGTGCCAATGAAACGCACTTTCCTCCTGCCTTGCAGCCTGCTGTGAGCCAGGCCCCCACCTAGCCAATTGTTGTCAGCAATCATATTTCTGTTAACAGTATTGCAAAAATTTTCAATCATCACTGTTTAGACTGTCAGTAATCAGTCTCCTAGTGTCCTTGAATTGCATCTCCCTCCTGCCTGCCATCCTTTTGTGCCAGGCCGTCTTGCCAACTATTTACACCAATCCTAATTTTTTGTCACAGTATAGCTACTAATTATAATTAAAAAAATCTTTATTGTTGATGATCTTAACCCTCAGTTTGCTTGTGCCTTTGAATTCAGTTTTCTACAGCCTTCCAAGCCTGTGTGCCAGGCCTACTTAAAAAATATTTACACCAATCATATTTGTTGTGACAGTATTCTAATAATTAAAAATTAAAATTTTTGGTAATAGTTGCTGTGATTTGAATCGTCAGTTTGATGGTGCCATTGAAACGCACTTTCCTCCTGCCTTGCAGCCTGCTGTGAGCCAGGCCCCCACCTAGCCAATTGTTGTCAGCAATCATATTTCTGTTAACAGTATTGCAAAAATTGTCAATCATCACTGTTTAGACTGTCAGTAATCAGTCTCCTAGTGTCCTTGAATTGCATCTCCCTCCTGCCTGCCATCCTTTTGTGCCAGGCCGTCTTGCCAACTATTTACGCCAATCCTAATTTTTTGTCACAGTATAGTTACTAATTAAAATAAAAAAAACTTTATTGTTGATGATCTTAACCCTCAGTTTGCTCGGGCCTTTGAATTGCAGTTTTCTACAGCCTTCCAAGCCTGTGTGCCAGGCCTACTTAAAAAATATTTACACCAATCATATTTGTTGTGACAGTATTCTAATAATTAAAAATTAAAATTTTTGTTAATAGTTGCTGTGATTTGAATCGTCAGTTTGCTGGTGCCAATGAAACGCACTTTCCTCCTGCCTTGCAGCCTGCTGTGAGCCAGGCCCCCACCTAGCCAATTGTTGTCAGCAATCATATTTCTGTTAACAGTATTGCAAAAATTGTCAATCATCACTGTTTAGACTGTCAGTAATCAGTCTCCTAGTGTCCTTGAATTGCATCTCCCTCCTGCCTGCCATCCTTTTGTGCCAGGCCGTCTTGCCAACTATTTACACCAATCCTAATTTTTTGTCACAGTATAGTTACTAATTATAATTAAAAAAATCTTTATTGTTGATGATCTTAACCCTCAGTTTGCTCGTGCCTTTGAATTCAGTTTTCTACAGCCTTCCAAGCCTGTGTGCCAGGCCTACTTCAAAAATATTTACACCAATCATATTTGTTGTGACAGTATTCTAATAATTAAAAATTAAAATTTTTGGTAATAGTTGCTGTGATTTGAATTGTCAGTTTGCTGGTGCCATTGAAACGCACTTTCCTCCTGCCTTGCAGCCTGCTGTGAGCCAGGCCCCCACCTAGCCAATTGTTGTCAGCAATCATATTTCTGTTAACAGTATTGCAAAAATTGTCAATCATCACTGTTTAGACTGTCAGTAATCAGTCTCCTAGTGTCCTTGAATTGCATCTCCCTCCTGCCTGCCATCCTTTTGTGCCAGGCCGTCTTGCCAACTATTTACACCAATCCTAATTTTTTGTCACAGTATAGTTACTAATTATAATTAAAAAAATCTTTATTGTTGATGATCTTAACCCTCAGTTTGCTCGTGCCTTTGAATTGCAGTTTTCTACAGCCTTCCAAGCCTGTGTGCCAGGCCTACTTAAAAAATATTTACACCAATCATATTTGTTGTGACAGTATTCTAATAATTAAAAATTAAAATTTTTGTTAATAGTTGCTGTGATTTGAATCGTCAGTTTGCTGGTGCCAATGAAACGCACTTTCCTCCTGCCTTGCAGCCTGCTGTGAGCCAGGCCCCCACCTAGCCAATTGTTGTCAGCAATCATATTTCTGTTAACAGTATTGCAAAAATTGTCAATCATCACTGTTTAGACTGTCAGTAATCAGTCTCCTAGTGTCCTTGAATTGCATCTCCCTCCTGCCTGCCATCCTTTTGTGCCAGGCCGTCTTGCCAACTATTTACACCAATCCAAATTTTTTGTCACAGTATAGTTACTAATTAAAATTAAAAAAATCTTTATTGTTGATGATCTTAACCCTCAGTTTGCTCGTGCCTTTGAATTGCAGTTTTCTACAGCCTTCCAAGCCTGTGTGCCAGGCCTACTTAAAAAATATTTACACCAATCATATTTGTTGTGACAGTATTCTAATAATTAAAAATTAAAATTTTTGTTAAAAGCTGCTGTGATTTGAATCGTCAGTTTGCTGGTGCCAATGAAACGCACTTTCCTCCTGTCTTGCAGCCTGCTGTGAGCCAGGCCCCCACCTAGCCAATTGTTGTCAGCAATCATATTTCTGTTAAAAGTATTGCAAAAATTGTCAATCATCACTGTTTAGACTGTCAGTAATCAGTCTCCTAGTGTCCTTGAATTGCATCTCCCTCCTGCCTGCCATCCTTTTGTGCCAGGCCGTCTTGCCAACTATTTACACCAATCCTAATTTTTTGTCACAGTATAGCTACTAATTATAATTAAAAAAATCTTTATTGTTGATGATCTTAACCCTCAGTTTGCTTGTGCCTTTGAATTCAGTTTTCTACAGCCTTCCAAGCCTGTGTGCCAGGCCTACTTAAAAAATATTTACACCAATCATATTTGTTGTGACAGTATTCTAATAATTAAAAATTAAAATTTTTGGTAATAGTTGCTGTGATTTGAATCGTCAGTTTGCTGGTGCCATTGAAACGCACTTTCCTCCTGCCTTGCAGCCTGCTGTGAGCCAGGCCCCCACCTAGCCAATTGTTGTCAGCAATCATATTTCTGTTAACAGTATTGCAAAAATTGTCAATCATCACTGTTTAGACTGTCAGTAATCAGTCTCCTAGTGTCCTTGAATTGCATCTCCCTCCTGCCTGCCATCCTTTTGTGCCAGGCCGTCTTGCCAACTATTTACACCAATCCTAATTTTTTGTCACAGTATAGTTACTAATTAAAATTAAAAAAATCTTTATTGTTGATGATCTTAACCCTCAGTTTGCTCGTGCCTTTGAATTGCAGTTTTCTACAGCCTTCCAAGCCTGTGTGCCAGGCCTACTTAAAAAATATTTACACCAATCATATTTGTTGTGACAGTATTCTAATAATTAAAAATTAAAATTTTTGGTAATAGTTGCTGTGATTTGAATCATCAGTTTGCTGGTGCCATTGAATAGCACTTTCCTCCTGCCTTGCAGACTGCTGTGAACCAGGCCCACCTAGCCAATTGTTGTCAGCAATCATATTTCTTTTAACAGTATTGCAAAAATTGTCAATCATCACTGTTTAGACTGTCAGTAATCAGTCTCCTAGTGTCCTTGAATTGCATCTCCCTCCTGCCTGCCATCCTTTTGTGCCAGGCCGTCTTGCCAACTATTTACACCAATCCTAATTTTTTGTCACAGTATAGCTACTAATTATAATTAAAAAAATCTTTATTGTTGATGATCTTAACCCTCAGTTTGCTTGTGCCTTTGAATTCAGTTTTCTACAGCCTTCCAAGCCTGTGTGCCAGGCCTACTTAAAAAATATTTACACCAATCATATTTGTTGTGACAGTATTTTAATAATTAAAAATTAAAATTTTTGGTAATAGTTGCTGTGATTTGAATCGTCAGTTTGCTGGTGCCTTTGAAACGCACTTTCCTCCTGCCTTGCAGCCTGCTGTGAGCCAGGCTCCCACCTAGCCAATTGTTGTCAGCAATCATATTTCTGTTAACAGTATTGCAAAAATTGTCAATCATCACTGTTTAGACTGTCAGTAATCAGTCTCCTAGTGTCCTTGAATTGCATCTCCCTCCTGCCTGCCAGCCTTTTGTGCCAGGCCGTCTTGCCAACTATTTACACCAATCCTAATTTTTTGTCACAGTATAGTTACTAATTAAAATTAAAAAAATCTTTATTGTTGATGATCTTAACCCTCAGTTTGCTCGTGCCTTTGAATTGCAGTTTTCTACAGCCTTCCAAGCCTGTGTGCCAGGCCTACTTAAAAAATATTTACACCAATCATATTTGTTGTGACAGTATTCTAATAATTAAAAATTAAAATTTTTGGTAATAGTTGCTGTGATTTGAATCGTCAGTTTGCTGGTGCCATTGAATAGCACTTTCCTCCTGCCTTGCAGCCTGCTGTGAACCAGGCCCACCTAGCCAATTGTTGTCAGCAATCATATTTCTTTTAACAGTATTGCAAAAATTGTCAATCATCACTGTTTTGACTGTCATTAATCAGTCTCCTAGTGTCCTTGAATTGCATCTCCCTCCTGCCTGCCATCCTTTTGTGCCAGGCCGTCTTGCCAACTATTTACACCAATCCTAATTGTTGTCACAGTATAGTTACTAATTTAAATAAAAAAAATCTTTATTGTTAATGGTCTTAACCCTCAGTTTGCTCGTGCCTTTGAATTTCACTTTTCTACAGCCTTCCAAGCCTGTGTGCCAGGCCTACTTAAAAAATATTTACACCAATCATATTTGTTGTGACAGTATTCTAATAATTAAAAATTAAAATTTTTGGTAATAGTTGCTGTGATTTGAATCGTCAGTTTGCTGGTGCCATTGAATAGCACTTTCCTCCTGCCTTGCAGCCTGCTGTGAGCCAGGCCCACCTAGCCAATTGTTGTCAGCAATCATATTTCTTTTAACAGTATTGCAAAAATTGTCAATCATCACTGTTTTGACTGTCATTAATCAGTCTCCTAGTGTCCTTGAATTGCATCTCCCTCCTGCCTGCCATCCTTTTGTGCCAGGCCGTCTTGCCAACTATTTACACCAATCCTAATTGTTGTCACAGTATAGTTACTAATTTAAATAAAAAAAATCTTTATTGTTGATGATCTTAACCCTCAGTTTGCTCGTGCCTTTGAATTGCACTTTTCTACAGCCTTCCAAGCCTGTGTCCCAGGCCTACTTAAAAAATATTTACACCAATCATATTTGTTGTGACAGTATTCTAATAATTAAAAATTAAATTTTTTGGTAATAGTTGCTGTGATTTGAAACCTCAGTTTGCTGGTGCCATTGAATAGCACTTTCCTCCTGCCTTGCAGCCTGCTGTGAGCCAGGCCCACCTAGCCAATTGTTGTCAGCAATCATATTTCTTTTAACAGTATTGCAAAAATTGTCAATCATCACTGTTTTGACTGTCATTAATCAGTCTCCTAGTGTCCTTGAATTGCATCTCCCTCCTGCCTGCCATCCTTTTGTGCCAGGCCATCTTGCCAACTATTTACACCAATCCTAATTGTTGTCACAGTATAGTTACTAATTTAAATTAAAAAAATCTTGATGGTTGATCTTAATCCTCATTTTGCTTGTGCCATTGAATTGCACTTTTCTACTGCCTGCCAGCCTGTGTGCCAGGCCCAACTATCCAATTAGTGCTAGCAATCATATTTCTTTTAACAGTATTGCAAAAATTTGTCAATCAACACTGTTTTGACTGTCAATCTGCAGTCTACTAGTGCCCTTGAATTGCATTTTCCTCCTGCCTGTGTGCCAGTCCCAACTAGCCAATTAGTGCCACCACTCATATTTATTGTAACAGGATTGGAATTTTTGTTAATCATAACTGTTTTGACTGTGATTCTTCAGTGTCCTAGTGCCATTGAATTGCAGTTTCCTTTCTCCCAGCGTGTGTGCCAGACAGGCTCATTTGCCAAATAGTGCCAAACAATCATATTTGTTGCCACAGTACTAGTAATATTTAAAAAATTAACAATTTGTGATTTTTAAAACATCTGTCTTTTTTGTTGTTGTCAATCTCACAGTGTATACTGTGCCCACTTTCACAGTGCCACCACTCAATTGGTGTAATAGTATTGTTAGTGTCCATTTAAAAAAAATGACAGGCAGAGGCAGGCCACCCCGCAGGTTCCGTGGTCGTGGTCGTGGTGCTGTGATTCCTTTAGACCCTACAAATATGCACATTGTTCAGACGCCGGGTGCCAGGGGGGATGCAAAAACTTCTGAGGAGGACCTAGTTGAATGGCTAACACAAGAAACCCAATCTTCTTCAGCTTCCGCTGCTAGTCCTCCTAACCTTGACGCACCATCTAAGTCCAGCTGTGCTTTGGGCAGGTCTCAAGTGACCAGTGACACTCCGCCGCCTGTCGCCACCACCAACACTAGCACCACAGCCGCTTCACTTGATCTGTCACAGGATTTATTGACACATCATTTTGAAGAAATGAGTGATGCGCAACCATCATTGACAGAGGATGTAGATAATAGTGATCAGTCTCAGTCAGGCAGCATTACCGACATGGAGGTACGGTGTGATGATGATGGTGATGTTGTACCTGCTGCTGCTTCCTTTCTTGATGTTTCAGATACAAGTGAAGCGGTTGATGATGATGTGTCGGTGGATGTCACGTGTGTGCCTGCTAGAAGAGAAGAAGAAGAGGTGGAAAGTTCAGATGGGGAGACAGAGAGGAGGAGGAAGAGGAGACGATTTGGAAGCACGGGGAGGTCGTCTCAAGGAGCTAGTGGCACAGTCAGACAGCATGCATCGTCACCAGGGGTCAGCCAGACAGCCCGCCGACGCCCATCAACGCATGCTGTTGCCACCACCAGAATGCATGTCTGGCACACAGCGTTGGGGCAAGGGTCCATAAGACCACGGATAGCTGGTCTGCAAAGCATGGTCAGGGCAGGTATATCACCTACACTGCGCATTGGGTAAACCTGCTGACTTCTGACAAGCATGGAATGCGTGGCTCTGCAGAAGAGTTGGTGACACCGCCACGACTTGCAGGCAGGCCTGCTACTACCTCCTCTACTCCTCCTAATCCATCCTCTTCCATAACCTCTTCCTCGGCTGAGTCCTCTTCAACTTCTGCGTCTTGCTCCACATCTATGGCACCCCCCCAGCTCCCCAGGTACTATGCTACATCCCGGGTACGGCAGTGTCACGCCGTCTTGGGGTTGACTTGCCTGAAAGCGGAGAGTCACACCGCACCAGCACTCCTGACCGCCCTGAACGCACAGGTGGATCAGTGGCTGACTCCGCACCAACTGGAGATTGGCAAGGTTGTTTCTGACAATGGAAGTAATTTGGTGGCGGCATTGAAATTGGGCAAGTTGACACATGTGCCGTGCATGGCACATGTGTGTAATCTGATTGTACAATGATTTGTCCATAAGTACCCAGGCTTACAGGACGTCCTGAAGCAGGCCAGGAAGGTGTGTGGCCATTTCAGGCGTTCCTACACGGCCATGGCGCACTTGTCTGATATCCAGCGTCGAAATAACCTGCCAGTGAGGCGCTTGATATGCGACAGCCCGACACGGTGGAATTCAACACTCCTAATGTTTGACCGCCTGCTCCAACAAGAAAAAGCTGTTAATGAGTATTTGTATGACCGGGGTGCTAGGACAGCCTCTGGGGAGCTGGGGATATTTTTGCCAAATTACTGGACGCTCATGCGCAATGCCTGTAGGCTCATGCGTCCTTTTGAGGAGGTGACAAACCTTGTCAGTTGCACCGAAAGCACCATCAGCGACATCATACCATTTGTTTACTTCCTGGAGCGTGCCCTGCGAAGAGTGCTGGATCAGGCAGTAGATGAGCATGAAGAGGAAGAGTTGTGGTGTCCATCACCCCCACAAACAGCCGAATCAGCATTGCTTGCTGGACCTGCGGCAACGCAGGAAGAGGATTGTGAGGAAGAGGAGTCAGAGGAGGAATGTGGCTTTGGGGAGGATGAGGAGGAGGAAGACCGAGCACAACAGTCATCCCAGGGTGCTAGTTGTTGTCACCTCTCTGGTACCCGTGGTGTTGTACGTGGCTGGGGGGAAGAAGATACCATCAGTGAGATCAGTGAGGAGGAGGAACGCGACATGATTAGCTCAGCATCCAACCTTGTTCAAATGGGTTCTTTCATGCTGTCGTGCCTGTTGAGGGACCCTGGTATAAAAAATCTGAAGGAGAATGACCTGTACTGGGTGTCCACGCTCCTCGACCCCCGGTATAAGCATAAAGTGCCTGAAATGTTACCAAATTCCTGCAAGTCGGAAAGGATGGAGCATTTTCATAATAAATTAAAAACTATGCTTTATACAGCGTATAAGGGTGATGTCACAGCACCACGGGAATGTAACAGGGGAAGAGATGAAATTAATCCTCCTCCTCCCACGACCACGGCGGCAAGGACCGGGCGCTTTCCTGACGTCTTGTTGATGGAGGACATGCGTACCTTTTTTTTTTTTTTTTTGAATCATACATTTTTATTGAGACAAATGCACAGGTAAAACAATAGTGCTGTATCAAGATCACGAGTACAAGTCATTAATAGATCAGTTTAACAAATAAACTAGTAAACAAGTATGAACCACTGAAAAATGAGATATAAGAATATGCACAATATATAAAACCAAGGGTCTCTTTTTTTTTAGGGGTTTAGCGTAAGGTATATTGCAAGTAGCTTTTTCAATAATAGGTGGTGAGGCAATAGTAAGGGGAGTTATTTAAAGAGAAAATGGGCATGGGCGAGTCAGACTTGGGGGGGGGGCGGGAGAGGGAGGGGGGGATAGGAGAAAAAAAAAATATATATATATATATATATATATATTAAGGTAAGGGAGGGGAGGTGAACGGAGTCTTTTAAGAGATATGTTGGGGTCTGATGTCCCACTGTGGGAATTTTGTAATCCAGAGGGACCAGATCCCAAAAAAGGAGTCAACCTGATCTAGAACCTTGTAAGAGTACTGTTCCATTTGTCCCACAAAGTGTACAATGGAAATCACCTGAGAGAGAGAGGGAGGCCCAACCTGTTTCCAAGCTCTGGCGAGTGCCAATTTAGTAGCCATAAAAACATAGATTGTAAGCGCTTCCCCCGGGGGGGATAGGTTAGGCATATGCATGTGAAGGAGGGCTACTTCTGGAGTATACGGAGGAGTGAGATTGAGTGAAAGAAGGAGTGCATAGATTTTCCTCCACAGGGGTTGGATTATAGGACATGCCCACCAGATATGGAGTTCTGTGCCGATGTCTCCGCAATTTCTCCAACAATAAGGAGAGCTAGAACGGTATATTCTGTGTAGAGTGACAGGGACCAAGTGCCAGCGAACTAGCACTTTATAGTAAAGCTCCCATAAGGTGGCGCAATGCAGGAGTTTTTTGGTTGTCATAATTCTAAGGTGCCAGACATCTATTGTTACTGTGAACCCAATCTCTCTCTCCCAGGCGCGGTGTTGCGGAATTTTGTGGGTAATGTGTGTATTAGTAAGGAGATTGTAATGGAAGGACATTAGGTGTTTTAGGTCATGTATTCTCTGCCAAGCCTTCTCCCATGTTGTCATAGGTCGTAATGAAGACTTTGGGTAACCCCAGGTGCGCAAGCGCGTGCTCAGGCGGAACCCCTCAAATATAAGCCTGGGAGGAAGTTGAAGTTTGGTGCAGAGTGCAGGGTGGGAAAGCCAAACATTGTTCTCATAGAAGTCCATGACTAAAAGTGTATGTGGGTTAGGCCATAAATCATAATGGGAGTCTGGAAGACAGAAGAGTGCAGCAGAGATTGTAAGCAAAGGGGAAGGATAAGGGGAGATAGCGGGGTTGTGTCTAATCTGGTCCCAGAATCGTAGTGCGTGCTTAAAGATAGGGTGTAGGGCGTCAATGTCATGTCTGTGGTGGAGAGGGATCCAAAGTAGGTCAGATAGGCATAGACCAGAAGGCAGCAATGAGGATTCAAGGGTGAACCAACCTAGGTGTCTTTCAGGGTTATTCCAGAGGATAATATGCGACAACCTGGCTGCATTATAATAGGAGATTATGTTTGGTAAGGCTAGGCCTCCCTGTGGGATCGGTTTTTCTAATGTACGACCAGAAGTTCTGGGTCTTCGATCTTTCCATACATATGTAGTTATTAGGCTTTGAAGTCTATTAAGGAGCGCTCTAGGAATATTATATGGGATGGATCGGAATAGATATGTAATCTTGGGAAGGAAGGACATTTTGATGGCTGCGATGCGACCTGTCCATGAAATCTCTCTGACATGCGTACCTTTTTAACTCCCATGCACCATCAGAGCCTTTCGGGATCCAGCCTTAGAGAAAGACTCAACCGACAGGTAGCAGACTACCTAGCTTTAACTGCGGATCTCGACACTCTCAGGAGCAATGGACCCCTTGACTACTGGGTGTGCAGGCTGGACTTGTGACCTGAGCTATCCCAATTTGCAATGGAACTTCTGGCCTGCCCCGCTTCAAGTGTCCTGTCCGAAAGGACTTTTAGTGCAGCAGGAGGTTTTGTCACTGAGAAGAGAAGTCGCCTAGGTCAAAAAAGCCTTGACTATCTCACTTTTATAAAAATGAATGAGGGCTGGATCCCGAAGGGACTGACATTGGGCGATACATTTGAATAAAAAACTACTGATGATGATATGAGCTGCCTTGGGCTACAACTGGTACACAGGCTGGCCTTTTTTTTTTGGTTATAAAGACGGAGGACTTGCTTGACTTATCCGCCAACAACTAGTGTTCAAGCCACAAGCTTTTAGGGCACTTTATAAATGTTTTACAAACATCGATTTTTCTGGCCGCTGCTACAGCAGTTGCTCCAACAATACCCCAATGTTTCAGTCATTTGTACTTTCCTAATTTTTCTGGCCTCTGCTGCATCTCTGTGGGTACAAAACTCAAATAAAAAAAATAAGGCACATAACACTAGTGATTAAACTGTTACGAATTGTACAACTTTACACACCACTCATATCCGGTGGACCATTCAATTGAACGCAAAATGCAACAAATTTGAAAGAGTAGGACCGACCAAGCATCTTTATCCCTCTCTTGGTTGATCTAAATTATCTCTGTGTTCCATCTATGACATACCTGTACTCTATTGTGCAAAAGGGTGGCATATGTTTTGTTTCATGCTGTTGTGCCTGTTGCGGGTCGTGGCCCATGATATAAAAAGGCTGAAGGAGAACGACCTGTAGTAATGGTTGCCCCATCCAGTTTTTATAAAAATGTTCCTGGTTCCTCTCAATTATCTTTGGGTTTCTAAAATGGATGCCATACCTGTACTCGCTTGTGCAAAAGGATGGCATATGTGGTGGTGTTTCCTGCAGTTGTTTCTGTTGAGGGTGCTGGACCCTCTTATAAAAAAGCTGAAGGTGAACAACCTGGAGTGGGAGTCCAAGCATGGTTTTTGGTGCTATTTCACTTTTACAAACAATTATCTGTGGGTTTCACAAATCAATGCCGTACCAGTACTCTATTGTTCCAAAGTATGCCATATGTTCTCTTTCCTGCTGGTATTTTGTTTGAGGGTCCTGGACACTCTTATAAAAAGGCCTAAGGTGAAAGAGGTGTACTGGGTGTCCACTCATTTTTATTTTCTATTTCTCATTTGACCTAAATTATCTCTGGTTTTGTAAAATCAATGCCGTACCTGTACTCTATTGTTCAAAAGGATGCCATACGTCCTCTTTCCTGCTGGTGTTTTTTTTGAGTGTCCAGGACCATCTTATAAAAAGGCCTAAGGAGAGAGGGGCGGAGCCTAGCCATGACTTGAGATGGCTGCTTTCTTCTAGTGCTCTGTAGTCCCTTGTGTAAATTGCAAAAACTCAGCATGATCAAATAACATTCTAACTTCCTAACGAACTTGGCAATACTCCCCATAACAGCAAGCAGCCTGCGGAACATTATTTGGAGGAAAATAGAAAGTAAAAAAGACAATTTGCCAGCGTGGCCTGTGGCGCGCCAATCGCACGGTCACAAAAAAATTAATCTTCCAAGGAAGCCGGAACAGACACTGGACATAGGCTCACCTGAGTCATAGAAGGCTGTGAGTACACCTCACGAAAGAACAGGCACCGGCCGAATCTGTACATACCCCCGGTCTCGACAACAACGCACGGGCCGCACCCACGTGGCCTGCCGTCAGACTCAGACGGCAGGTCCCGATAAGGCCGCAATCCGACCGGGGAGTAAAGTGGAGAACGCTGGACCTCTCTCCTATTCCGGGCACAGCAGGGGTGAGCACAGCAACAAAAGCCTACGGAACGTGACACCTTTCAGGTAGTTGCCGAGCACGTCAATTCATACGGGGCCCATTGGAGTCGGGCCTAGTAAAAGCCCTGCAAGTTGAAGCACAGTCTGGAAGCCATTAACAACGAGTGGGACACCACAGCGATCGCTAAGACCCCTGAGAGCTTGTGGTGCTGAGACAGAGGGCACCGGGAGAGGAGCACTTTAAGAAAAGAGACCGGTAAGCCCAAATCCCAGCAGGGGAGACAAACCTTATACTTGGGCCACACAACACATCAAAAAAGAGTGAACAGGGACCACACATTGAGGCAGCCCTTACGAACCAGTATCTTGCTAGGCCCATAACACACCTAAGGCTTTGCATGAGGGAGAGCTTTACACAGCGTGGCAGTTTGCTGAAGAGGGCCACGATAAACTGACACCATCACATCACTTAAACATTAAAGACATAAAGTGAACTATATAGTGAACAGCACTCCAAAAGCTCTTAAAGTGCCTAAGAAGCTTCCTAATCTTTTATTATGGCTAGCAAACGGAACCCTAAGCCACACAAAGGATCGCAATCTTCAATTATGGAAAACTATCTGATATCTGCAGACATGACTGCAACCCCCAATAAGTTAGTGCAAGCTGAGATGGAGCTACCAGCCACATCCCAAATGCAGGACCACAACTGTGAAGCTCATGTACATAAATATCTCACAAAAAGTGACATCACCCATCTCTCCTCTAAAGAGGACATTAAAAGCGCAATGCAGGACTTTAAGAACATGTTCGGGGAACTAAAAAAAAATATCATGGCAGTGGATAGTAGGGTCACTCAGGTGGAAGAAAAACAAGAAACCCTGACTACAGATGTGCAACAACAGTCTAATATCTTACAGGCTCAGGAGGGCACTATGCATGCTTTAATGGATTGTGTGGAGGATCTTGAAAATCGGAGCAGGAGGAACAACCTGCAGCTGAGGGGCATACCTGAGACCGTTGACCCCCCTGCCCTCCTACAGTTTATCCAAGATTTCATCAGATACCTCAAAAACAGCGACACAGCACAGGATCTGCAGATAGAAAGAGCTCACAGAGCGCTGCGCCCCAAACCACCAAATAGGGCCCCACCAAGAGACGTCATATTAAAATTCCTTTCGTTTAAGGACAAGGAAGAGGTCTTAAAAACTGCAAGAACAAAGCATCCCATCACATTTAAGGGATCAGAGATCCAGGTGTACTCTGATCTGTGTCCCACAACGCTACAAAAGAGGAGAGACTTCAGACATATCACTATGGCATTGAGGGAGAGGAGAATCCCCTACCGCTGGGGATTCCCCACATGTCTTATAGCCACAAAAGATAACACCACCCATATTCTCAGATCTCCAGAGGAACTCCCAGTCTTTACTCAGGCTCTGGGAATAGAACTGGACCTCCTTCAGGATGAAGCAGCAGCTCCGCGGGCTCTTCAGGGCAGAGGTCGGGGAGGGATTCAGTAATCATGAGACTGTCTCTCTTATGGACGCTTGAGAAGGGCCCTTACCTCCCCGACTCTCCGCCACTTTGGGACATAAGCAGCAGCCCTTTTTGGGCCTTGTTTAAATTGTTACTGGGACAGAACACTGGACATCTCAGATGAGCTTTCAGGTCGTATGTTCACATAAATGTTATAGATTAGTATAAATGTTTTTATGTTGCTGTTATATATTTACAATTGTTTATTTGTCCAACCTTTAGTGGTTGACTCTTATTGCACTCACCTTATGAAGATGTTATATGACCCAGGGGAGAGTGGCATGGGCTACTATTTGTGTCAACTCCTCATTGCATTGATGGTTTCAACATTACAAAACTTACACTCTTTTGGGCAAATAACCAGACACACTCAATAAGAGATTCCCTACATGCAATGCAGAGAGAGATTAATTCATAAGGGTCAGAGATAGAAAGGGGACTGCGCACAAGGCGAAGGGACTAAACACTGTTGAAAGGCCGGATTGCTTTACTTTCTACACATATAGACTTCTTCTGAAGTCATAAGGCCCAGCATAGAGAAGTGCAGTTGACGGCTATTGTGCATCTCTTTAACGCCTCAAAGACACACATACCACAATCTCTGCACCCCACTAGGCAATTAAACTAATGCTCTCACAAAAGAAACTCCAAAACACAAAGTTAAGCGGGACAATCGCATATAGCACTTAGACAGAAGAGGAGTTGTGCTCTTATTGCCCAGGTCATAGCTATTACCTCAGGGTCAACACATATAGCACCACAGCAAGGGCAAAGAAACTATGCCCCATTATATTCATAGCGCCATGCGTACATTACAGAGAAATAGGACATATAGATCACGCAGGCCCACTGTCTCAGTTTTAAAGTTTTCAAAGTCTTTAAAGTTTATGGGGAATTGTTCAAGTACCTCACTCAGTTATCACTGATTATCCTGAGTTACAAAGAAATTATTTACAAATAATAAAAAATGCAATACACACAGGGACAACTACCCCTGACTAATTAAGTAGTTGTTACAGTTTCCTAATCAAACAAAACTTATTGTTCATCACTGTTATCCTAGATCACCAGGTTTGAATTTCTATTGTATTTTTCTTTTAGTGTACATTGTATATAACTGTTAAATTTGATCCTCTCTAAAGAGGACACCCTTTTACTTTCCCTTTTCCTTACACCCTCTATACTCCTCCTCCCCCCTTTCTACCTATTCTTAATTTAACTGACCTTCTTACTGCTCTTCACAAGACTCCTCTTTTCACTATCTAATTTTCCCCCCTTTTTTTTTTTTCCCTCCCTATCCCCTCTCCTTTCTCCTCCCTCTACCCCTCCTTCCCCTCATTCCCCACACAAGCATCCCTTGATTTTGCTGTCTTTTAACTATCCCAAAAACCCTGCGGTTAGTATGACTTCCCAACGACTGAAACATAGGTCCCACCCGGTTGAACTTATCACCATAAACGCAAAGGGGCTCAATAGCCCTAACAAGCGCTCCATAGTGTTAAAAGACATGCAACGCATGGGTGGAGACATAATATTCTTACAAGAGACTCATTTCTCAGCTACACGAGAACCAAAATGGTTTAACCGCCACTTCCCAACAGCATATTTTGCATCTGGCCCCGGAAAAAAAAACGGGGTAGGAATACTCTTCAGTGAGAGAATGCCCTTCCAAATGTCTCAGGTACATAACGACCCAGAGGGCAGATTTATAATACTCACTGGCTCTTTGTTCGGAAGGCCAATAACTCTTGCAAACGTTTACTGCCCCAACATGTCCCAGCACCTCTTTCTACAAAGAGTCACCCGCAAAATCCTTGAGATACAGATTGGGGTCCTTTACATGGGAGGGGACTTTAACGCTTCCCTTGATCCATCCCTCGACACCTCCAACGGCCTCTCTAGCACCCCTCAAAAAATATTGAAACGAATGACAGCCTCACTAATTGAGATTGCAGTGCATGACATATGGCGCACGCATCATCCCCTAGAAAAAAATTATACTTTCTATTCACACCCTCATAGAAAATATTCTAGGATTGATTACCTATTCACTGATTCAACAGGCCTAATAATCACTAAAAGTAGCAGCATCTCCGCAATCACCTGGTCTGACCACGCCCCAGTAGGTTGTACCATACAGTGGCCTAGTGTCCCGCTCACACCTTTCGTGTGGAGGTTGGACGATGCGCTATTGGACGATCCGGTGTTCAACTCTGACATACGGAAATCCCTGACTGAATTCTTTCTTATCAATGCTAATGACCAGATGAAAGATACCACCATCTGGGAAGCACATAAGTGCACTATAAGAGGCCTGCTGATAAAACGGAGAGCATGGCTCAAAAGAATAAGAAAAGAACGTTACAATGCGTTACTGTCTCAAGTCGAAAATACAGAACGACTCCACAAAATGAATCCACAAAGTGAGACTGAACTGGCTCAGTTGACCCTGGCCAGGAAAAATCTACTGCAGTTTCTGCAGGAAGAGTATCAAAAACAAGCCCTCATTCTGAGACAGATGTTTTTTGAACAGGGCGACAAACCAGGAAAGCTCCTGGCCAGAGCAATTGCGAGGAAAAAATTGAAAACATATGTACGCCTAATTAGGGACGTGGACGGAGGGGAAAGAATGGATGGAGAAGCCATAGCAGAAGTATTCAGGGTCTACTACGAATCTCTCTATAACCTACATGAATCAGACCGGCCGGGAGGAGATCCTCCCGTCAGGGAACAGGAAAACGTAGACATAATCAAATATCTCGAGGGAGTAGATCTCCCCAAACTCTCCATCGAGGACGCAGACTCCTTGGAAACCCCGTATACAGTAAAGGAAGTGCAAAAAGCCATCAAAGACCTCCCTTCGGGCAAAGCCCCAGGGCCCGATGGCTTTGGCATCAAATACTACAAACACTATGCGGACATTCTCGTCCCGAAACTAACTGATATGTTTAACTCTCTGGCGGACTGCCCGGACCTCCCCGGATCCATGCTAGAGGCCTACATCACAGTCCTTCCCAAGCTTGGGAAGTCTTTGGACAGACCAGAAAACTACAGACCAATATCTTTGCTTAATTCAGACGTAAAGATACTCGCAAAGGTCTTGGCCACTCGCCTCAACAGACACCTTCCAGAACTAATCTCCACTGAACAAGTGGGGTTCATTCCAGCCCGGGAGGCAAGAGACAACACCCTCAAAGTCCTTCAGCTCATAACTCATTCCCAAATACACAACACACCGCTTTCTCTGGTCACTACTGACGCGGAGAAGGCGTTCAACCGGGTCAACTGGTCGTTCATCCGGGTAACACTCCAAAAATTCGGCTTCGGGCCTAACTTTATAAATAGAGCCATGTCCCTATACTCTTCTCCAAATGCAAGGGTGAGAGTGAACGGCATGCTCTCAGATACATTTCTAATCAAAAATGGAACGAGACAGGGGTGCCCTCTCTCGCCACTCCTGTTCGCCCTTACAATTGAAGTACTGGCAAGTAAAATCAGAGCCAACCCGGTGGTGAGGGGGGTTACTATAGGCAACACAGAGCATAAACTATCTATGTATGCCGATGACATCCTTCTCACGATCTCGGACTCTGCTAACTCTCTAAGAGCCGCCCTGATAGAGTTTGAGGCATACGGGAAGGTCTCGAACTTCCTCCTCAATCCACTAAAATCAGAGATTCTCAACATTTCGGAATCAGCGGAGACTTTTGCGGACCTTAGCTCCAATTGCCCAATAAAGGTTGCTACACATAACATCAAATATTTGGGAATCACCCTCACACCCAACGTCTCAGAGACAGTAGACCTTAATTATAAAAATATCTGTGACGAGATCAGTAAAGACCTGCTAAATTGGAAAAAAAAAAACGATATCGTGGATGGGCCGTATAGGGGTGGTAAAGATGAACGTTTTACCAAGGGTGCTATACATCATGCAAACGGTCCCAGCGGTGGCGGCCTCCCAATACATCCAACAAATTCAAACAGCCATGGAGACATATATTTGGAACGGGATCAGACCAAGAATCAAAAAGCAAACGATATACTTACCCAGAGATAGAGGAGGTCTGGGAGTCCCGCTTCTGAGGGAGTATCAAAGAGCTATCTCTCTTCAGAGAATTGTGGAGTGGAGTAGGAATACAAATAGCAAGAGATGGATACAGGTGGATAATGAGATCCTCAAACGAGGGAATGTGGGGGCACTGGCCTGGATCTCGGCGGGGAGCCGGCCAGAGGCCGCCTTAAGATACCCTATGATAACTGAAACCTTTAAATCATGGGACAAATTAATGGTAGACGGCGCATATATATCTACTCCTGTATCACCAAATATCCCAATAAGGGAAAACCCAGACTTGGGAATGGAAATTAAATCACATATTCGGGGGGACACTTACAGCCTGGCAGAGGCAGCAATCTCAAACATCCTACAACAAGGTAAACTTAAACCACAGGCAGAACTGGAGGAATGGGATCATGCGATCTTCGCGTCATGGTTCAGAGTCGCACAAATGACTCACTACCTCGATTCCCTTAGGGAACGAGGAGCATTGTCCAGAAACAAGACCCTCTTTGAGGTACTGTGTACTCTGCCACACACACCGGCACACCTCATCTCACAGATATATAAGATCTTATTAACAAAAGGGGGATTAACGCTCCCAACGTACTCAGCTGCTTGGCAAGCGGAACTGGGAATAGAGATATCACCTAAGGAGTGGTCCAAAATATTTATGAGAGCCAAAAAGACCTCGATATCGGCTTGAATGCAAGAGATGCATTACAAGTTCTTAAGCAGGTGGTATCTAACACCTCTAAGACTACGCAAAATTTACCCTCTTTCAGGAGGGGGGTGCTGGAGGGGTTGTGGAGAAGAGGGATCTCTTCTCCACGTTTGGTGGACATGTCCGCTTATACGACCTTTTTGGGAGGAGGTGCTGGGACTAATGAGCA
Organism: Bombina bombina; assembly: GCF_027579735.1. Lineage (NCBI taxonomy): Eukaryota > Metazoa > Chordata > Amphibia > Anura > Bombinatoridae > Bombina > Bombina bombina. The sequence continues at coordinate 160,668,947 of NC_069502.1, forward strand.
AAATCTTGAATATTATAATCCCCCCAAAACCATCATATTTAATCTACCATGAGCTACCTAAGATAAGGGGGGAAGACAAATACCTCCTATTCATTATGATGCTAAACGGAGCAAAGGCGCTCATTCCGGCCTACTGGAAGAGTCAGCTGACACCTAGTACACAAGAGTGGAGGGCAAAAGTGGGGGACCTGCTAAGACTTGAACGCTATCACTTCCTAAAAACTGGTAAACTAACTACACATGAAATGATGCTACTAACGTGGGAGGGTAGGGGACTGTAGTTCTCCAGAGCGTAGGAGGGACTTCCATTGCCTTATCTCCCTTGGCGGTCTTTGACTGCCTCCCCTTCCCCCCCCCCCTTTCCGACCCCTCCTCCCCTCCCCCCCTTCTCCCCCTTTCCTCCTTCCAATAACTCCCCCCCTTTTTTTTTTTTTTTTTTTTTTTTTGTTTGTTTTTTGTTTCCCCGTCCTCTTTTTCTTCTTTCTTTATTCCTCTTCCTTTTCACCCATACACTAGTATGGACGACAACATCAGGTATTATAATATACCCAGCTCTGTGTAAAATTTACGCTGGGTACAAACTGTTATGCCAACCAATAAATGCTTGATGTATATATTGTAAATTTATAACTTGACTGCAATACTGGAATTTTCATGCTGTCACTACCACTGAATGGAGAGACAAGTTCAGAAATGATGGACTAATAAAACACAATACAGTCTGAGAGACAGGTAGATAGTAGGTTAGGTAGATGCTGTGTTCAGAAGATTATCTATGATTTCTTAGCCTCTAGTGATTGTTCAAAGATTTAACTATAAGAAAAGGTCGAGACTCATACATTTTGTACCAATATATGTTAATACTGTCACAGTTCTATTGTATTGTATTGCTTATTGATGTATAACCCTTGTCTACAAATAAAGCTTTTTTGAAGAAAAAAAAAAAAAGGCCTAAGGAGAAAGAGGTGTACTGGTTGGCCACTCATTTTTATTTTTCTATTTAACAATTGACCAAAATGATCTCTGGGTTTGTAAAATCAATGCTGTACCTGTACTCTATTGTTCAAAAGGATGCCATACGTCCTCTTTCCTGCTGGTGTTTTTTTTGAGGGTCCAGGACCCTCTTATAAAAAGGCCTAAGGAGAAAGAGGTGTACTGGCTGTCCATCGAATCATTTTTTTTATTCAAATTTACATTTTAAAAATTTTTTTTATGGGTTTCTAAAATCTATGCCTTTCCTGTACTCTATTGTTCAAAAGTATGCCATATGTCCTCTTTCCTGCTGGTTTTTTGTTTGAAGGTCCTGGACCCTCTTATAAAAAGGAATTATGGATAAAGAATTGTACCTGGTGTCCATCCAATCTTTTTTTTTTATTCAAATTCACGGTTGCAACAAATTATCCCCGGGTTTCTAAAATCAATGCCTTTCCTATAATCTTTTTTTCACAAAGGATGCCATATGTCCTCTTTCCTACTGCTGGTTTTGTTGAGTGTCCTGGAGCATCTGCTAAAAAGGCCGAAGGATAAAGAAGGGTACTGGGTGTCTATTCAATGTTTTTTTAGATTTCACAGTTGTAACTTATTTTTTCTGTCTTTCAAAAATCAATGCCTTTCCTGTAATCTATTTTTCAAAAGGATGCCATATGTCCTCTTTCATGCTGTTCTTTCTGTTGAGGCTCCGGGACACTCTTTTAAAAAGGCCTAAGGATAAAGAAGTGTACTGGGTGTCCAATCAATGTTTTTTTTCTATTTCCTGGGTCATATAACTGATCTCTGTGTTTCTAACATCAATGCCTTTCCTGTAATCTAATTTTCAAAAGTATGCCATATGTCCTCTTTCCTGCTGGTGTTTTTTTTGAGGGTCCAGGACCCTCTTATAAAAAGGCCTAAGGAGAAAGTGGTGTACTGGGTGTCCATCGAATCATTTTTTTTATTCAAATTTACATTTGCAAAAAATTATCTATGGGTTTCTAAAATCAATGCCTTTCCTGTACTCTTACTGTATTGTTCAAAAGTATGCCATATGTCCTCTTTCCTGCTGGTTTTTTGTTTGAGGGTCCTGGACCCTCTTATAAAAAGGCATTATGGATAAAGAATTGTACCTGGTGTCCATCCAATCTTTTTTTTTTATTCAAATTCACGGTTGCAACAAATTATCCCCGGGTTTCTAAAATCAATGCCTTTCCTATAATCTTTTTTTCACAAAGGATGCCATATGTCCTCTTTCCTACTGCTGGTTTTGTTGAGTGTCCTGGAGCCTCTGCTCAAAAGGCAGAAGGATAAAGAAGTGTACTGGGTGTCTATTCAATGTTTTTTTAGATTTCCCGTTTGTAACAATTTTTTTCTGTCTTTCTAAAATCAATGCCTTTCCTGTAATCTATTTTTCAAAAGGATGCCATATGTCCTCTTTCATGCTGTTCTTTCTGTTGAGGCTCCGGGACACTCTTCTAAAAAGGCCTAAGGATAAATAAGTGTACTGGGTGTATAATCTATGTTTTTTTAGATTTCACGGTTGCAACTAATGATCTCTGTGTTTCCAAAATCAATGCCTTTCCTGTAATCTAATTTTCTAAAGTATGCCATATGTCCTCTTTCATGCTGCTGGTTTTGTGGAGGGTCCTGGAGCCTCTGCTAAAAAGGCCTAAGGATAAATAAGTGTACTTGGTGTATAATCGAAGTTTTTTGTGATTTCACGGTTGCAACTAATGATCTCTGTGTTTCTAAAATCAATGCCTTTCCTGTAATCTAATTTTCTAAAGGATGCCATATGTCCTCTTTCATGCTGCTGGTTTTGTGGAGGGTCCTGGAGCCTCTGCTAAAAAGGCCTAAGGATAAATAAGTGTACTTGGTGTATAATCAAAGTTTTTTGTGATTTCACGGTTGCAACTAATGATCTCTGTGTTTCTAAAATCAATGCCTTTCATATAATCATTTTTTTCAAAAGGATGCCATATGTCCTCTTTCCTGCTGCTGGTTTTGTCGAGGGTCCTGGAGCCTCTGCTGCGCATAATAAAGAAAAGAAAAATTAATTTAACTTGACTTAATAACTGAAACATGACTTCAGGAGTCAGGTGTGGTCGTAGGTAGTGGTTGTTGTTAGCAGATTATTTTTATTGCAAATTGCAATTGCCACAGCGTGCATAAAATGTGCGTCACTAGTCCAAATTTAAAAAAAAAAAATTTCATTCAGGAATCAGGATTAGTTTGGGGTACGGCGCAATATTGGAAACGCAAAAAACAGGTCTCCGTACCCGTTGATATAAGGGGTGACTACTACTGCTTTTACCAGGCTCCTCTTGGATAGCCCCAGAAAGTGTGACTATGAATCCCAAAAAGAAAATTAAATTAAGGTTGAAAACTAACTCCAAAGTAACTTGTAAGACCTGGAGCTCCTCAAACACACGTCCTACCTTAACAGCTATAGGCTCCCCAACCCACAAATCTTAACTTTTTCATGCCAATTGATATTGCCACAGCTGGAACAACAGTAAATAACATGTGCGTCACCACAGTCTCCGAAGCTGTTGTCGGATGTATACAAAAACACTGATAAAGTATTCCTTTAGGAGCGCAAAGAGATGGCTACCGGAACACCAGGAACTTCACAAGAGTGGCTGTATTGTGTTTCTGGTGATGTTTGAGACATCTGGGTAGTGTACAGGGAGGGCAAAAATCGTCTCTATCTCTGTGCACCAAAGGACATGACGTCCTTGTCATCTATAAGCACATGAAATTGCTGGCATTTTTGTTGCTTCAAGAAGTTCATTTTTTGTGGTGATAGATAGTACTGAATTAAATAAACTTTGGTTTCCTACCATACTCAAGACAATCTTGTATTTCAAAATTCGTACTTACTGTGGGAAACAGTGGCCTGTCCATACCAGGAAGATGATTTAGACAGAAGTAACGAGCTCTGCTTGCAGGTGACACATGTTTATCGTCAATCATCAAAGGGGTTGCGTGCAGAATATGGCTGATGGCCCCTTATTCACATGTTTGTCCAGAGCCACAACATTTGCAAACAGCCAGAAGAAAGGTCGTTTCTCACCAGCCTAAGTTGAGCTTCATTTAACAAATGCTGATATTAAAAAAAATAGACAAACAGTGCCTTAAATAACACATTTGCGATATGGATTCACCAGAGCAAGATCATTGCAAGTACTAAGTTCCCACAATAACAAAATTAAAATGCCACAACTATGCAATCTTCACCTTCAGATTATTATTGTCACACTCCATTGTACTCCTATGCCCAGCTCCCTGCTCTTGTTTTTGTTGAGGGTCCTGGAGCCTCTGCTGAAAAGGCCTATGGATAATAAAGTGTACTGGGTGTCTGTTCAATTTTTTTTTTGATTTCCCGGTTGCAAGTAATTATCTCAGTGTTTCTAAAATCAATGCCTTTCCTGTAATCTATAATTCAAAAAGATTGACATATGTCCTCTTTCATGCTGTTGTTTCAGTTGCGGCTCCGGGACCCTCGTATTAACAAGGCCTGAGGATAAATAAGTGAAACCGGTGTCTAATGAATGTTTTTTTCTATTACACGGGTCATATAAATGATCTGTGGGTTTCTAAAATCAATGCCTTTCCTGTAATCTTTTATTCAAAAGTATGACATATCTCCTCTTTCATGCTGTTGTTTTGGTTGAGGCTCCGGGACCATCGTATTAAAAAGGCCTGAGCATAAATAAGTGTCACGGGTGTGTAATCAATTTTTTTTTCTAATTTCATGGTTGCAAATAATGATCTGTGGGTTTCTAAAATCAATGCCTTTCCTGTAATCTTTTATTCAAAAGTATGACATATCTCCTCTTTCATGCTGTTGTTTCGGTTGAGCCTCCGGGACCCTCGTATTAAAAAGGACTGAGCATAAATAAGTGTCACGGCTGTCTAATCAATGTTTTTTTCTAAATTCACGGTTGCAAATAATGATCTGTGGGTTTCTAAAATCAATGCCTTTCCTGTAATCTTTTATTCAAAAGGATGACATATCTCCTCTTTCATGCTGTTGTTTCGGTTGAGGCTCCAGGACCCTCGTATTAAAAAGGCCTGAGCATAAATAAGTGTGACGGGTGTGTAATCAATTTTTTTTTCTAAATTCACGGTTGCAAATAATGATCTGTGGGTTTGTAAAATCAATGCCTTTCCTGTCATCTTTTATTCAAAAGGATGACATATCTCCTCTTTCATGCTGTTTCGGTTGAGGCTCCGGGACCCTCGTATTAAAAAGGCCTGAGCATAAATAAGTGTCACGGGTGTGTAATCAATTTTTTTTTCTAAATTCACGGTTGCAAATAATGATCTGTGGGTTTCTAAAATCAATGCCTTTCCTGTAATCTTTTATTCAAAAGGATGACATATCTCCTCTTTCATGCTGTTGTTTCGGTTGAGGCTCCAGGACCCTCGTATTAAAAAGGCCTGAGCATAAATAAGTGTGACGGGTGTGTAATCAATTTTTTTTTCTAAATTCACGGTTGCAAATAATGATCTGTGGGTTTCTAAAATCAATGCCTTTCCTGTAATCTTTTATTCAAAAGGATGACATATCTCCTCTTTCATGCTGTTGTTTCGGTTGAGGCTCCGGGACCCTCGTATTAAAAAGGCCTGAGCATAAATAAGTGTGACGGGTGTGTAATCAATTTTTTTTTTCTAAATTCACGGTTGCAAATAATGATCTGTGGGTTTCTAAAATCAATGTCTTTCCTGTAATCTTTTATTCAAAAGGATGACATATCTCCTCTTTCATGCTGTTGTTTCGGTTGAGGCTCCAGGACCCTCGTATTAAAAAGGCCTGAGCATAAATAAGTGTGACGGGTGTGTAATCAATTTTTTTTTCTAAATTCACGGTTGCAAATAATGATCTGTGGGTTTCTAAAATCAATGCCTTTCCTGTAATCTTTTATTCAAAAGGATGACATATCTCCTCTTTCATGCTGTTGTTTCGGTTGAGGCTCCGGGACCCTCGTATTAAAAAGGCCTGAGCATAAATAAGTGTCACGGCTGTGTAATCAATTTTTTTTTCTAAATTCACGGTTGCAAATAATGATCTGTGGGTTTCTAAAGTCAATGCCTTTACTGTAATCTTTTATTCAAAAGGATGACAGTACTACCAAAATACAGCCAATGAAGGGCCTTAGGAAGACTTAGGTTAGGCTAATCATGATGGCCATGTAGACCACCACCACCGAGAGTCCTGGAAGTAACAGGGATGATGAGATGAAAGAGCTAAGAATAGTAGAACTTGAAACAACAGAGTTAGCCATGGGTGTTAGTGCAAAACCGCTTGGCTTTTTTTTGGCTTTGGGTGCGGCTATTCATGCAGGCCATATAGAGCTGACAACATTCTGTGTCGTATCAGCTATTAATCTAATAAGAACAGTACTAGCAAAATACAGCCAATGAAGGGCCTTAGGAAGACTGGGCCAAGGTTGGATTGTAGTATTTGGTTAGGCTAATCATGATGGCCATGTAGACCACCACCACCGAGAGTCCTGGAAGTAACAGGGATGATGAGATGAAAGAGCAAAGAATAGTAGAACTTGAAACAACAGAGTTAGCCATGGGTGTTAGTGCAAAACCGCTTGGCTTTTTTTTGGCTTTGGGTGCGGCTATTCATGCAGGCCATATAGAGCTGACAACATTCGGTGTCGTATCAGCTATTAAACTAATAAGAACAGTACTACCAAAATACAGCCAATGAAGGGCCTTAGGAAGACTGGGCCAAGGTTGGATTGTAGTATTTGGTTAGGCTAATCATGATGGCCATGTAGACCACCACCACCGAGAGTCCTGGAAGTAACAGGGATGATGAGATGAAAGAGCTAAGAATAGTAGAACTTGAAACAACAGAGTTAGCCATGGGTGTTAGTGCAAAACCGCTTGGCTTTTTTTTGGCTTTGGGTGCGGCTATTCATGCAGGCCATATAGAGCTGACAACATTCGGTGTCGTATCAGCTATTAAACTAATAAGAACAGTACTACCAAAATACAGCCAATGAAGGGCCTTAGGAAGACTGAGCCAAGGTTGGATTGTAGTATTTGGTTAGGCTAATCATGATGGCCATGTAGACCACCATAGTAATAAGAACAGTACTAGCAAAATACAGCCATTGAAGGGCCTTAGGAAGACTGAGCCAAGGTTGGATTGTAGTATTTGGTTAGGCTAATCATGATGGCCATGTAGACCACCACCACCGAGAGTCCTGGAAGTAACAGGGATGATGAGATGAAAGTGCTAAGAATAGTACTACTTGAAACAACAGAGTTAGCCATGGGTGTTAATCCAAGACCGCTTGGATTTATTTTTGTATTGGGTGCAGCTAATCATGCAGGCCATATAGAGCTGACAACATTCGGTGTTGTATCAGCTATAAAAATAATAAGAACTGTACTATCAAAATACAGACAATGAAGGGCCTATGAAGACTGAGCAAAGGTTGGATTGTAGTGTTTTGTTCGGCTAATCATGATGGCCATGTAGACCGCCCATAACAGAGATGAAAGTGCTAAGAATAGTACTAATTGAAACAACAGAGTTAGCCATGGGTGTTAGTCTAAGACCACTCGGCTTTTTTTTGGGTTTGGGTGCAGCTAATCATGAAGGACAGATAGACCTGCCACCATTTGGTGTTGTAACAGGTATGAAAATGCAAAGAACAGTACTACATAACACAACCTACTTACCATGGGTCCCAGAACATATGTTTGGTTGTTATATTTTGTAAGGGTAATCATGCAGGCCATATAGACCTCCACCGATAGGGTGAGTATGAGTAACAGCTATTAAAATGCGAAGGACATTACTAATTAACACAACATAGTTACCATGGGTCGCAGACCAAGAGCAGATGTCTTATTATTATATTTTGTATGGGTAATCATCCAGGCCGTATAGACCTCACCAAATAGGGGGAGTTACAGAGATTAAAGTGCTAAGAATGGAAGTACTTAAAACACAACCTCGTTAAAATAGGTAGCAGACCACATGTCTTATTATTATAATTTTTCAGGGTAATCTGGCAGGCCATATAGAACTCCCACGATGGGGGGGGGGGAACAGGGATTAAAGTGCTAAGAAAAGTACTAATTGACACAAGCTAGTTGGGTCCAAGAACGCATGTTTGATTATTAGAATTTATTAGGGTAATTATATATCTAACAAATATATCTATTTCTCTTCTATCGATTCTATCTAACTATCAATCTATGTATATCTATCTATCCTATCTATCACTATCAATCTATCTTCTGTCCGGGATGTTTTGAGACAGCCACTTTGGGAATGTTAGTTGATTTAGACCCATTATGGCTTAAAAGCAGACTCTGCATCAACTATGTAATTTTCCATGGGAGTTTTGCCAGGGATCCCCCTCCAGCATGCAACAGTCCAGGTGTTAGGACCCTTGAAACAACTTTTCCATCACTATTGTGGCCAGAAAGAGTCCTTTTAGGTTTTAAAGTTCGCCTGCCTATTGAATTCAATGGCGGTTCGCGCGTTCGCGAACAATACCGGAAGTTCGAGTCCGCGGACCGAAAATTTTAGGTTCGCGACATCACTACTAACAACACTCCCCTCCATCTTCCCTCTCCCTGCCAGCCTTAACCCTTATGACGCTGCAAGCCTATTTAGCTCCACACTTACTTTGTGAAAGAAAATCCAATTAAAAAGAAGAAAATTTGGGTCATAAAAGTGCAATAAGAAAATGCTTTAATATTATTATTAGTATTGTCATCATTATTATTATTACTGCACCATTCCTTGCATGTAACTATGTGTTTAACCTCTGCAAATAGGTTAAAAACACTAATGTAATTCAAATCTAGAGCAGCGCACTACTTGTCCAAACAGGATCATTACAAGAAACATTGCATATCAAAATGGGTATTAAGGCCCCTAGGTATTAAAGTATCCAAGGTGTAAATCCACCTAGTCTCTTTTTGCAACAACAATTTGGCCCTATTACCTCCTCTCAGTAAGGGAGGGACATGATCAATGATCACGTATCGCGAATCGGCCACAGTATGTTTGGCAGACAAAAAGTGTCTAGCCACTGGCTGATCACTTTCACCAGTGGCTAGGGCAGCACGTATGGATGCCCTGTGATTGGCCATATGGGTGTGTAGATCATCATTCATTTTGCCAACGTAATATCTGTCACAGCAACAGTGCAGGATGTACACTATAAACTTGATAGTACATGTGACTCTGTGCTTAATAGCATAGCGTTTTTTGTGCCATTGATGGACAAAATGGGTTGTTTGTACCAACCCATTACAGGTAGTGCAACCCATACACTTAAAACAACCATATTTAGGCTTCAATAACCAAGTATTGTTGGTATAACTTTGGACATTGTCAGGACGCATCAAGTAGTCCTTCAAAGATCTTGAACGTTTATAACCAACCCTCGGATGGATGGTATTCTTAAAAAGTAAGCGTTCATCTGTGTTGATGATGTGCCAATTCTCCTGTAAAAAACTGGGTGTTTGCCACTTGTCAGGAGAATATGTGGTCACGAACGTCATCCTTGAAGCCACGTCAGGTGTGTCTTTGCTGGTTCTCTTTATCAATGCTTCAGCTTGTGTCAATGTGGACATAGTAGATTTGATATCCTGAATGGTTTTACGCTTATATCCCCTTTGGATAAACTTGTTCTCCATTTCCTGGAGTTGTTCCAACTTTTTACTTTCAGTACTGTTTTTCCGTACCACTCTCTTCAATTGGGAGATAGGCAGTGCCTTTTTAAGGGTCGGTGGATGGCAACTCTCAGCTCTTAGGATGGAGTTCCTATCTGTCTCCTTGGTGTATAGAGTAGTCTCTAGGTGATTACCATTCTTGAAGATTAACAAATCTAAAAACTCAATACAGGTGTCAGAAGCATTCATTTTGAATTTGAGGTGTTCACTTGATCCGTTTAGTTGGGCAAACCAGTTATCCAACTCATATCTGGTGCCCGTCCTAATGATACACAAGTCATCTATATATCTCTTGAACATCCTGATGTTGGGGTCACTAAATAGATCAGTGTCAAATAGCTCAAATTCTGCCATAAAGATGTTGGCATATGATGGGGCCATATTCGACCCCATTGCCGTTCCAGAAATCTGTAAGTAAAATTTCCGTTCAAAACGGAAATAATTACATTTCAGGCAGAATTCGAGAAGACATAATATTACCTCCACAGGTGGACCCACATATGGGTATCAATTTAAATGTCTCCTTGTGGCAGTCAGGCCACCTGTATGAGGAATGGCAATATACAAACATGTGAAAACTTTATTTTCACATTACATGCGACGTTTCGGCCTTCATGGCCTTAATCATGCATACATTGGTCAAAATATGGTCACTTAAGTTAATAATATTATCCTCTATTTCCTCCATGGGCGCGGTGGCCTTCCTCTCCTTCTTGCTCCTCTGTTTCCCTCGGCATATCCTTCTCCACCGTAGTTTTTTGATGATCTGGTGGTAACTAATCTGATAGTCATACTCTGAGTCAGTCAGTTATTAGATTATACAGGGATGATTAAGATTACATTTATACACATACACTATATACATACTATATGTATACATACATACACATATTTTGGCATGTATTTGTATGTATATATACAGCATAGCCCTTTTCCAGTTAAACACCCTGTCATATACCATATATTTTTTAACCATTATAAAAAAAAAAAAAAATATTTATATGAATATTTTTTAAGCAGATAGTGTATACATGAGTGTATCACTGTATTTTAATGTATTTATGTTGTGTTAGGTGCAACTTTAATTCAGCCCTAATCCTTTACACGAGGACTTCAGTCTCGCTAACCCAATGAGTGCAAATTTAGTTTACTTCAAACTTGTAATATGAGCACAAGTTAGCGAGGGCACGATATTTCGATATAGCTTGCGCTAACTGTAGCGCGCCACTTGTTATTAAGCCCATAATGTCCAAACAAGTTATTGCAACCATGTCAGAAGATTGTAAAGAAAAATTTTATTATAATTTTACATGTTCTTTGTTAAATATATTGTTGCGACAGTCTAGTGAAAATTAAACTTTCATGATTCCGATAGGGCATGAAGTTTTAAAGAACTTTCCAATTAACATTTATCATTAAATTAGCTTTTTTCTCTTGGTATTCTTTTTTAGACAACTAAACCAAAGTAGGCTCATATGCTCATTTCTAAGCCCTTGAAGGCAGCCATTTTGACTGTGTTTCATAGTTAGACAGTAATAGTTCATGTGTGCCATATAGATCACATTGTACTTACTCCTGTGGAGTCAGCACTGATTGGCTAAAATGCAAATCTGTCAACATAACTGAATAAAGTGGGGGAATTTGCAGAGGCTTAGATACAAGGTAATCACAGAGGTAAACAGTGTATTAATATAATAAGTATGCAAAACTGGGGAATGGGCATTAAAGGGATTATCTATATTTTAAAACAATAAACATTTTGAAGTAGACTGTCCCTTTAAATGTTTTAAAATTTATATTGCTTACATTACTATTATTTCTTGTTAAAACAGGGGGGGGGGATTAAGTCATTTCTTAGCTATAAGCATATTTTCCAAGGATTAGATAAAATTAGGCCTTTTAAGAGTGTCAGTTTCTATCTGATCAATGCATTTGTATAAAAGGTTGGATAGTAATACTGATAATGTGTTAAATTAAATTAGTTTAGTGTAATGTATGTTTATTTATAACTAAGAAAACAACTCACATCAGAATGTGACATGCAGCATTGCGAACGCGGATAGGTGGCAGGAGCATTCACTGGGTGTAAGAAATTAATTATAGTTATAACTGTGTGCTACAATATAGGGTGCGTGCTACTGTGTATAGTTTTTTTCCATACTTTTATTGTGGGGGGGGGGGGGTACTTCCCTGAAATGAGTTTTTGCAGGTTGGGATGTCTGTCTTTGCAAACATCATCTCATCCTCTGCTCTGTAGGGGTTAAGGAAATTACATGTAGCAGGAAAAAGGGTTGAAGGTTGATAATACAGATGCTTTTTTTTTTTTTAGACCTTTTCCAGTTGCCAATGAGCAAATTAGTTTTGAGAGTGTTACAAAAAAGCTGGACATTCCATAGTCACGCCAAAATAAGACAAGACGACAAGACTACCACTAACATTCAAGGACCAAAATTCCAATTTCGTTAGTGGGACTTGTGTGCAGGTAAGGAAATGGCAATAAGAATTTTTTTTTTTTTTGTTTTTTAAATCATTACCATCTCAGACATATGATGAAAACTGAGACCTCTCACAAATTAGTCGTTAAGAAAATACATTTCACTAAATGTATTTTGCACAGTATATTTAACTTTTTTTTCAAAATCTTTTCCCTGATAATAAACCTATAGGTGTTTTGTCCTTATGCTGCTAAACTATACAGAGCACTACTTAAAGGGATAGTAAAGTCCAAATCAAACCTTAATGATTCAGATAGGGCATGTCATTTTAAACAACTTTCTAATTTATTTTTATCATCAAATGTGCTTTGTTCTCTTGGTATTTTTAGTTGAAAGCTAAAACTAAGTAGGCTCATAGGCAAATTTCTAAGCCCTTTTTCACAGCTAGAGGGCGTTAGTTCATGTGTTTCATATAGATAACACAGCAGTTATTTAAGAGTCAGCACTAACTGCCTGATATGCAAGTCTGTCAAAAGATCTGAGGTAAGGAGGCAGTCTACAGAAGCTTAGATACAGGGCAATTACAGAGGTAAAAAGTATATTTCTATAACAGTGTTGGTTATACAAAACTGGGGAATGGTAAATAAAAGAATTATCTTTTTAAACAACATTTTTGGTATTTACTATCCCTTTAAAGGGACAGTATATACCAATTTTTCATATAACTGCATGTAATAGACACTACTATAAAGAATAATATGCACAGATACTGATATAAAAATCCAGTATTAAACCGTTTAAAAACTTACTTAGAAGCTTCCAGTTTAGCTCTGTTTAAAAGGTTACTGGAACACCCCCTGCAAGTGGGAAATATCAGACACTCCCCCCTCCCCTTTCCGTTGCATAAGAAAAGACCTTTTACACAAACAGAAGCAAGCTGGAGAAGGTATACGTCGGTATTCTCCTAAAACTTTGGGGCTTGGTTAGGAGTCTGAAAATCAGAGCAATGTTATTTAAAAATAAGCAAAACTATCCATTTTCTAAAAAAAACAACAACTTTATGGGCTATATAAATAGATCATCTACAAAACATTTATGCAAAGAAAAAACTTGTGTATAATGTCCCTTTAAGCAACAGTTCTGCATCTACTTGACACCCAGCTGTTCCATTTAGCCTCCTGTGTTCTCTTTTTCGGACATCTTCAGCAGTAGTTTGTGCCCTTGCCTCTCTGCTGCAGTTTGTGTATTGGTACATTAACAGCCTGTATTCTGGCTTTTCAGCAGTAAGCCTATGAAGCCTGGACTTTCCACACGTATGTGTATCCTGGGATTTTAGTAGCAGGTATGTATCTCTTGGCCTTTCAGCAGCAAACCTCATCTTCCTAGTGTTTCATAAGCTAGCCAGTATTTTCTAGATTTCCATCAACATATCTGCCACCCCACATCCAGCCCATGTGTCCTGATGTTTCAGCAGCAAGCTTGTGTATTTTGGTCTCTCAGCAGCATGCCTGGGTATCTTGGCCTTTCAACTGACCAAGCCAATGTGTATCTGGCTTCTCACCAGTAATCTTGTATCTTAAGGCTTTTATTCAACACGTTTGTGTCTACTGGCTTCTTAAAGGGACACTGAACCCAAATGTTTTCTTTCGTGATTCAAGTAGAGCATGCAATTTTAAGCAACTTTCTAATTTACTTCTATTATCATTTTTTCTTTGTTCACTTGCTATCTTTATTTGATAAAGAAGGCATCTTAGCTTCTTTTTTTGGTTCAGTACTCTGGACAGCACTTTTTTTATTGGTCGATGAATGTATCCACCAATCAGGTTTTTTTAAACTATTTGTTACTATACCTTGCAAGTTTGGACGAGGGAAGAATTAAATATACATTGTCACATTATTTAAGTAATAAATCTAGTATTTCTGACAACTACAGTTGTTTGCTAAATAATATATAGTCCATAGCATATGTGCAGTTAATTTACCATGTAAATGTCCACACACCTATATATTAACTTTAAAAAAAAGACATTTAAAAAAAACCTTTAAAATCCTTTTAGAATGTCTCTTTAAGAGTAAAGACAAAATATATTTGCTTAAGCCAATACAGGTAGCCCTCAGTTTACGCCGGGGTTAGGCTCCAGAAGGAATGGTTGTAAATCGAAACCGTTGTAAATTGAAACCCAGTCTATAATGTAAGTCAATGGGAAGTGAAGGAGATAGGTTCCAGGCCCCTCTCAAAATTGTCATAAGTAACACCTAATACATTATTTTAAAAGCTTTGAAATGAAGACTTTAAATGCTAGACAGCATTATAAACCTAATTAAATAATCACACAACAGAGAATATATAATTAAACTAAGTTAAATGAACAAAAAACATTTGAGTTATATACAGGAAGATCTTGTTCCTTTGAAATCTGCTCGATAGCTCAGGTCTGGTTAAACTGATTAATTTCAGCTTGCTTGGCTTTGCTGCAACACAAGCGGACAGCTCCACCTACTGACTATTTTAATAAATGCACTGCTTCTCAATGCTTTTCAATAGCAGTCACATGACTGGAAAAAAAGGTTGTTATTCTGAAACGGTGTAAATTGAACCGTTGTAAAACGAGGGCCACCTGTACTTATATCATTAAATAGAAGTTGTAAATGTTTAGTGGGTTTGTTTAAAAACAATATTATATAGAGCATCTATTCAAGCCAATAAACTTCCCCATATAGAGCACCTACACACCTGTGCACAGACAAACACACATGCACACACACATGTGAACATATTTATAGATTCTGAAAAAGGTCAGTTTCATTATATGGGGCCGATTTATCAATCTGTTTCTGCGTGAGCCTTCAGGCTCGCTGGAAACAGGAGTTAAGAAGCAGCGGTCTTAAGAGCGCTGCTTCATAACTCATATGCCGCCTCTGAGGCTGCGGACATCAATCTGCCCGATCTTGTACGATCGTGTTAATTGACACCCCTGCAAGCGGACGATTGGCCGCAAAGCTGCAGGGAGCGGCATTGCACAAGCAGTTTACCAGAGGCCTAGATAAAACCTGTTCATGAAACTAATATTTTGTACGTACCCCGCGTTACTTTCTTAAATCGTGAGCCTCTGTTCATTATAAGTAACAAAGTTGCATCTATCTTTTAATCATTTGCCTCTTGGTGCATAGAACAAGTTTCACTGTAAAGGATACTGACATCAAAAAAACATCTTGAAAACATTGCAGTACAAGTAATAAAAAAAACACTCTCTATAAAACAGTACACTCTATCTTAAGCAAATAAGAAAAAGTGAAAATAGCTAAAGAACCAGTAAATCCAGTAGAATTGCATAATCAGCAAGAGCATAACAAGAAGACCACAAAATAGCACTTTTAAATGAGCAGTAGATTTTTTTTCTAAAAATAATTCAAAATGTTTTTCAATTTGCCAGACCCTTTTATCATGTGACAACCATCAGCCAATTATAGACGCATATCATATGCGTAAACACAGTGAACTGTTGCACATGCTCACTAATAGCTGGTGCCTCAGAGAGTGTGCATACAAAAATACAGCACAATTTGATAATGGAAGCCAATTGGGAAAAACTGAAAACTGCACACTCTAGCTGAATCATGAAAGTTGAATTTTGACTTTGGTGTCCCTATAAAGAGAAAAAAAAAGATAATTAAATAAGAGACAACCTTGACAACTTTGAGATAGAAAGATAGGAGCACAGGACAAGAAGCTTTACAATCTTTATAAATTCCACATACTGGGCCTAAGTGTAGAAATCCTAATCAGAGCTCTATAACTCCCATGAATAACCACAGCCAACCCCTGGTTTGTGTCTGTTTCATTATTTTATAATTACAAAACATTTGCATAAACTATTCCTATAGAACAAGACCCCTCATCAACCACACAAGTGTTTATAAATTTAGTCCAAAGAGCTGTCATTGTTTCACAAACCAAAAAAAAGATTGAAAGTTGACTTGAAATTAGAAAGGCATCAGCCTAGATTACAAGTGGAGTGCAAATGATAGCGCAGGGTTCTCTTTCAATATTGCTGAGAATATCGCACATCTGCTATTACAAGTCAATGGTAATAATTATAAACCACATAATGATTAGCACACCTGGGGGTCGATCCGATATAAAGCGTCGCCCGCAAAAGCCGGCGACGCCAATAATTGCGCGGATTTGGTATCCTATATACGGCGTAAGCTAGAAGTTACGCGCGTATATTTCTGCCGTCGCCCGCAGTTTTTTGGGCCATAGGCAGGTATACCAAACCCGGCAGTTTGGTATCCAATATGCAGCGTAAGGACTTACGTGGCGAAAATGGAGAAAACTTACTCCATTTTCACCTCGCCACAAAAAGCAGCCGTAAGAAGCCTTACGCTGACTATTGGAGCCCCGTAACTTCCTAAACTGGCTGCTAAAATAAACCTAACACCTAACGCATGCGCAATGTCTATCTCCCTGTCAACCGCGATCTGCTAAAATAAACCTAACACCTAACGCATGCGCAATGTCCATCTCCCTGTCAACCGCGATCTGCTAAAATAAACCTAACACCTAACGCATGCGCAATGTCTATCTCCCTGTCAACCGCGATCCCCCCCCCCCCCCGAAATCCCTAATAAAGTTATTACCCCCTAAAACGCCGCTCCCGGACCCCGCCGCCATCTACATAAACTAACCCCCTACTGTGAGCCCCTAAAACCGCCGCCATCTACCTTATCTATCCCGTAATCTGACCCCTTACACCGCCGCCACCTATATAAAAATGATTAACCCCTAATTTAATCTACCTACCCCGCCGCCAGCTATGTTATCTATATTAACCCTAAGTATATTATAGTTAATATAGTTATTACATTATATATATTAACTATATTAACCCTAATTATATTAGGGTTAATATAGTTAATATAGTTACTATAGTATTTATATTAACTATATTAACTCTATCTAACCCTAACTAAATTTATATTAAATTAATCTAATTCATTTATAAACTAAAATATTCCTATTTAAATCTAAATACTTACCTATAAAATAAACCCTAAGATAGCTACAATATAATTAATAATTACATTATAGCTATGTTAGGGTTAATATTTATTTTACAGGTAAATAGTTAATTATTTTAACTAGGTATAATAGATATTAAATAGTTATTAACTATTTAATATCTACCTAGTTAAAATAATTACCCAATTACCTGTAAAATAAATCCTAACCTAAGTTACAAATACACCTACACTATCAATAAATTTAATAAACTACTAACATCTATCTAAAAATACAATTAAATTAACTAAACTAAATTACAAAAAAAAACAAACACTAAATTACAAAAAATAAAAAAAAGATTACAAGATATTTAAGCTAATTACACCTATTCTAAGCCCCCTAATAAAATAATAAACCCCCAAAATAAAAAAAATTCCCTGCCCTATTCTAAATTCAACAAATTTCAAAGCTCTTTACCTTACCAGCCCTTAAAAGGGCCTTTTGTGGGGCATGCCCCAAAGAATTCAGCTCTTTTGCATACAAGAAATACAATACCCCCCCCCCCCCATTACAACCCACCACCCACATACCCCTATTCTAAACCCACCCAAACCCCCCTTAAAAAAGCCTAACACTACCCCCCTGAAGATCTCCCTACCTTGTCTTCACCACACCGGGCCGAACTCCTGATCCGATCCGGGCGATGTCTTCCTCCAAGCGGCAAAGAAGAATTCTTCCTCCGGCGATGTCTTCCTCCAAGCGGCAAAGAAGAATTCTTCCTCCGGCGACGTCTTCCTCCAAGCGGCAGCAAAGTCTTCATTCTTCCGGCGGCATCTTCAATCTTCTTTCTTCGCTCCGCCGCCACGGAGCATCCATCCCGGCCGACTGCTGAACTTGGAATGAGGTACCTTTAAATGACGTCATCCAAGATGGCGTCCGCCGAATTCCGATTGGCTGATAGGATTCTATCAGCCAATCGGAATTAAGTTAAAAAAATCTGATTGGCTGATTGAATCAGCCAATCAGATTCAAGTTCAATCCGATTGGCTGATCCAATCAGCCAATCAGATTGAGCTCGCATTCTATTGGCTGTTCCGATCAGCCAATAGAATGCGAGCTCAATCTGATTGGCTGATTGGATCAGCCAATCGGATTGAACTTGAATCTGATTGGCTGATTCAATCAGCCAATCAGATTTTTTTTAACTTAATTCCGATTGGCTGATAGAATCCTATCAGCCAATCGGAATTCGGCGGACGCCATCTTGGATGACGTCATTTAAAGGTACATCATTCCAAGTTCAGCAGTCGGCCGGGATGGATGCTCCGCGGCGGCGGAGCGAAGAAAGAAGATTGAAGATGCCGCCGGAAGAATGAAGACTTTGCTGCCGCTTGGAGGAAGACGTCGCCGGAGGAAGAATTCTTCTTTGCCGCTTGGAGGAAGACATCGCCGGAGGAAGAATTCTTCTTTGCCGCTTGGAGGGAGACATCGCCCGGATCGGATCAGGAGTTCGGCCCGGTGTGGTGAAGACAAGGGAGGGAGATCTTCAGGGGGGTAGTGTTAGGCTTTTTTAAGGGGGGTTTGGGTGGGTTTAGAATAGGGGTATGTGGGTGGTGGGTTGTAATGGGGGGGGGGTATTGTATTTCTTGTATGCAAAAGAGCTGAATTCTTTGGGGCATGCCCCACAAAAGGCGCTTTTAAGGGCTGGTAAGGTAAAGAGCTTTGAAATTTGTTGAATTTAGAATAGGGCAGGGAATTTTTTTTATTTTGGGGGTTTATTATTTTATTAGGGGGCTTAGAATAGGTGTAATTAGCTTAAATATCTTGTAATCTTTTTTTTATTTTTTGTAATTTAGTGGGTTTTTTTTTTTGTAATTTAGTTTAGTTAATTTAATTGTATTTTTAGATAGATGTTAGTAGTTTATTAAATTTATTGATAGTGTAGGTGTATTTGTAACTTAGGTTAGGATTTATTTTACAGGTAATTGGGTAATTATTTTAACTAGGTAGATATTAAATAGTTAATAACTATTTAATATCTATTATACCTAGTTAAAATAATTAACTATTTACCTGTAAAATAAATATTAACCCTAACATAGCTACAATGTAATTATTAATTATATTGTAGCTATCTTATGGTTTATTTTATAGGTAAGTATTTAGATTTAAATAGGAATATTTTAGTTTATAAATGAATTAGATTAATTTAATATAAATTTAGTTAGGGTTAGATAGAGTTAATATAGTTAATATAAATACTATAGTAACTATATTAACTATATTAACCCTAATATAATTAGGGTTAATATAGTTAATATATATAATGTAATACCTATATTAACTATAATATACTTAGGGTTAATATAGATAATATAGCTGGCGGCGGGGTAGGTAGATTAAATTAGGGGTTAATCATTTTAATAGAGATGGCGGCGGTGTAAGGGGCTTAGATTAGGGGTTAATAATTTTAATATAGATGGCGGCGGTGTTAGGGGCTCACTTTAGGGGGTTATAGATATAATATAGCTGGCGGCGGGGTACGGGAGCGGCGGTTTAGGGGTTAATAACTTTATTAGGTTGCGGCGGGGTAAAGGAGCAGCGGTTTAGGGGTTAATAGCATTTTTATTGTTAGGCTAGTGAGGGGGGATAGCGGATAGAGGGTTAGACAGTGCGGGCTATGTTAGGGAGGCGTGTTAGACAGTGCGGGCTATGTTAGGGAGGCGTGTTAGACAGTGCGGGTATTTTAGACTTTAGTCAGGTTTTATAGGCGCCGGCAGATTCTAACGTGGCGCAAGTCACTGGCGACGCCAGAAATTTGTACTTACGCAGATTTCTGGACATCGCTGGTTTGTGAGACTTACGGCACGTTAGCATCTGACGGCGACCTATATGGGATGGCTCGAGTTGCGAGCTGAAACTGCGGGCGACGCCGGTTCCCTCGCTTGCGCCGCAAACTGCGATCGACATCGGATCGCGCCCCTGAAGCTTTCACTCGAGCCAAAACTTTTAACTGTCAACTTGTAATAGGAGCGCATAAATTGGACCACTATTGATTTCATTTGAGCGGTGCTAGCGCATAATAATCTTGAGCTCCACTTGTAGTCTAAGCCATCCTGTTTAGTTAACAAAGTAACATAACATATCTAGCTATAAAAATGCCATCTCTACAGAAGCCTAATATTTGTAATTATATCAACAGAAATATAAAAAAAATACCAGAACTTCTAAAATTGTCTGAAATCATTCTAACTGCATTCGACTGCAATGTTTAATTGCATTAATTACTGTTGTTTTCTGTAATCTGCATAGGTACTAGTTAAAATAGTCTAACAACAAATGTTACCTCTTTTATAATATGATCTTGCATTATCTTGTTATGGATTTTGGGTACACCATGAATATATCCTTAAAAGATGTGATGTCACAAAAAAATATAAATATTTTAGCATGGAGACTTAAATACTTATTTATGTATAAAACAATGAATGTTTATGTATTTGTTTCACCCTTATTTAGATGCCCTGTTTTGTTTACTAATGATAGGATCTAGTATGGTCTATTCACTGAAACTAATCCAATCTCCAGCAACTCCTTGTCCCAGAGGCATAATTAAACTTTGCCTGAATAGCTCCACTTGCTAATCCTGTATGCCAGTAAATTGTTATTTTTACTTACCTTGAGTTTATAAATAATACAAACTACTAATCCTGAAAGTTTGTATTGTGCAGCAAGCAGACAAGAAAAGACAAAATATTAGAAATAATTCTGTAGCTCCTACTTGCAATAGGAAATTGTTTTAAAGGGACATGATACCCAAATATTGAAGTACTTAGAGAGCAATTTATCAAGCTGAGGCAGACAGGGGCGGACATACGCGCCCCTGTCCACCGCAGCTCGTCTCTGGTGGGCTGAATTCCCCCGGCGGAATTTAGAATTGCACACAAGCTCTATTTTGCGCTTGCGTGCAATCCCGCCCCCTGCCCATCACGCGAGGGCAGGAGCTGTCAATCTCTTTGGTCGGACTAGACCGCAGAGATTGAATTTCGCCACTTTAGAGGTTGCGAAAGATTAGGGAAGCAGCTGTCTAATGTAAAATGTAAAATACAGCATGCAGGTTCTCTTGTGAGAACCTGCAGCCGTAGTGAACCAAAAGACTTGCAAAGCCTTTGATAAATCGACCCCTTAAAAGTAATGCAGTATATCTGTAAAAAACTGATTAGAAAATATCACCTTCAAATCTCTATGCAAAAATGTAAGATATTTTACTTCAAAATGTACTCGGTAACCAATGTAAAAATGTGAGTGAGGGTGGAAGACAGAGAAGGTATTAAATGTGAAGGAATAGGGTCAAGTGGGCAGGTAGTGAGGTGTGAGGAAGACAGTAAGGAACCCACTTCACTCTCAGTGGTTGTGGGGATGGTGCAGAGAGTGGCAGAGGGGGTGACTGGGAGTGAAGTTGGGAGATTGCAGGCTTGTATTGGGATGTTGCTTAGGATGGTAAGTGTTTTATTGAAAAAGTAGTCAGCCAGGTCTTGAGCACTAAATGCGGATGAAGGGGGTGGTGGAAGTGGGTAGAGGAGAGAGATGAAAATGGAGAAGAGTCGTTTAGGGTTTGACGAGTGACTAGATATAAAAGAAGAGAAGTTTGCTTAGCTAAGTGAAGGTCAGAGGTGTAAGAATAAATAATTAATTTATAGTGGATGAAATCAGGTTCAGAGCGGGATTTCCTCCAGGCACGTTCAGTAGCACGGGAGCATTTTTGTAGGTGGCGTGTTTGCTGAGAGTGCCAGGGCTGGAGCTGAAGACGTGGAGCTTTGCATATTTGGGTAGGAGCAAGAGTGTCAAGTGCAGAGGAGAGAGTATTGTTATAGTGGGTTGTAACAAGTTTGGGGCAGGATATTGTGGAAGTGTGGGGGAGGCATTTTTGAATAAGGTTGGAAAGTTGGAGAGGATCCACATTGTACAGATTTCTACAGGTGCAGGGGCGAGGGGGTTAAGACAGTTTAGCCTGTATATTAAGATGAGATGGGAAATGGGCGACAGGTGACATCAGAGAGAGAACAGAGATAGGAGAATACTAGATCAATAGAGTGTCTATTGAGATGAGATGGGGATAGGGTGGATTGTAAGAGGCCTAATGAGTTAGTGAGAGAGGTAGCAGGGGCAGATGGGTTATCAATGGGGATGTTGAAGTCCCCAGAATTAGAGTAGGTGTATTTGTAGAGAGAAAGTAAGGAAGCCAGACAGCAAAGTTGTCAAGGAATTGTGAGGTGGGTCCCGGGGGAGAGATAATTAACTGCCACTCTAAGAGAAAGGTGGGAGAACAGGGGAATGCAGGGGCCTTCAAAGGGATAAAAGGAGATGGATGGAAATGGCGACAGGTACTGATAGGAGCAGGAGGAAGAAAGTAAGCTCCCAACACTGCCACCATGTAAGCATAATATTGAGGTTATGCCACACCTCCCTCTAGTCATGGCTGCTGCAATGTTGAAATCTTTCTTTCACTACTTTCCAGTGCTGACGTGTTCACATGTGCAGCAACTCTCCCTCAGATACCTGCAGTGTAACCTAGGTTCCATAATAGCAGCACCAATGACCAGAGGGAGGTGCATGAAATGTATTACAGGCTAGATTACGAGTTGAGCACTAACAGTTATGCATGAGTGATAAGGGGTATATTGTGGGTGTTTGCGCATGCCAGGTTTCCACTCGTATTACAAGTTGAAAGTAAACTTGATCACTAGAGCGCAATTGCGGTTTACGCTAAACTGATTACCACGTCCTCAAAGCTCTGATAAACTGTTTTACGAAACAAAAAAACATCAAAAATACATTAAACAGTACAGTTGCACTCAAAATAACACCATCTAATAAAAATTATTACAAGAAAATATTGCACAAAAATGTATAAGGGCAGGCAAAGGACTTTAACATTGAGACACATACATATACATGTCTAAAGATATATATATATATATATATATATATATATATATATATATATATATATACTGTATATATTTGTGTGTGTGTACATATGTATTTATATGTGTATCAGTGGCGGAACTTCTATGGTTGCAATGGTTTAGCCTACAACCGGGCCCTGGAGGTCCACCACTCAAGGGGGGGCCCAGCAGGTACTGTGCCCTGGAGTTCCGTTTCACCACTGCTGTAGAATGGGAGTGAGAGGGGCCTAGTACAGGAGTGAAATAAAAGAGGGGGGGCAGGATGGGCTGATGTAAGAAGTATGGATCTCAACAAGTGTATGTACAGTGCCCTCCACCAATATTGGCACCTTTGGTAAATATGAGCAAAGAAGGCTGTGAAAATTTGTCTTTGTTTAAAAATTGTCTATTGTTTAAACTTTTGATCTTTTGCTCTAAAAGTACACAAAAATACTCTGCTTTCATGGATATCAAACAATTGTAAACATAACACAGGTTTATTAAAAAAATAGATGTGTGTCACAATTATTGGCACCCTTTTAGTCAATTCTTTGTGCTACCTCCCTTTGCCAAGATAACAGCTCAGAGTCTTCTGCCTGATGAAGTTGGAAAATACATGGCAAGGGATCTGAGACCATTCCTCCATACAGAATCTCTTCAGATTCTTCAAGCTTTAAGGACAACTCTGGTGGACTCTCCTCTTCAGATCACACCAAAGGTTTTCTATGGGGTTCAAGTCAGGGGATTGGGATGGACATGGCAGGAACTTGATTTTGTAGTCAATAAACCATTTCTGTGTTGATTTTGATGTATGTTTTGGATCATTGTCCTGCTGGAAGATCCATCCACGGCCCATTTTAAACTCTCTGGCAGAGGCAGTCAGGTGTTCATTTAATAAATGTTGATATTTGATAGAGTCTTTGATGCCATGTATCCTAATGTCTAGGTTCTCTGGCAGAAAAACAGTCCCAAAACATATGTGTGCCAAACCGACCTCTGGTGTTTATTGCCAAAAAGCTCTATTTTGGTTTCATCTGACCATAGAACCCTATACCTTTTGAAGTTCCAGTAGTGTCTGGAAAACTGAAGATGCTTGATATTGTTTTTGGATGAGAGTAGAGGTTTTTTTTTTCTTTAAACCCTTTCAACTGTGATCCTTGGAAATATTTTGGCCATCGAACCATCCTCTTCACAGAGCATTGAGACAATATAGACACATATCCTCTTCCAGGTTGATTCATAACATTTCCAGTTGACTGGAACTTCCTAATTATTTCCCTGATAGTGGAAATTAGTATTTTCTATGCTTTTGCTATTTATTTTTATAACCACTATCCATTTTGTGAAGCTCAACAACCTTTTGCCACACATCACAGCTATAATCCTTGGTCTTCCCCATTGTGATGAATGACTAAGGGAATTTGGCCTATGTTTTACCTCATATTTAAACCCCTGTGAAACAGGTAGTCATGCTTGAACAATTTCCTGTTCCTAGTCACCCAGGTGTACTAAAAAATGCAAAGTATCAATGGGAATATACTTTACTCATATCAATCTATAGGGTGCCTATAATTGTGCTAGACATATATATAACAATTTATTTATTTATTTTTTATAAACCTGTGTTGTGTTTGCAATTATTTTAAATTCATGAGAGCAGAGTATCTTTGTGTATTTTTTAACAAAAGGTTACACAAATAAGGCAATTTTTTACAGCCTTCTTTGCTCATGTTTACCAAGGGTGTCAATATTAGTGGAAGGCACTATATTTATATGTTTAATAACGCAGGCACTCTGCACCATTTTTGCAGCTGCCTTACCAGGGTCTGAACTCATGCACAGAAAAGGTGAGCTGATAAATGCATGGCTGTAGAGTATTGATAATAAGATTACACAAAATGAAAGGCACATTTATGGAGATTGAGGCTACATTAGAACATATATGTCACTTTCTTTACTATATGTTTTGCTGATTCGTGCATATGTTTAAGCCCCAAAACTGCAGCTGACACGTGCCTGTGGTTGATGTGACCATTCACACACTATGTTATTGTGCTTGTATTGGGGTTGGTGTTATATGATATCAGGCAGGCATCCTGCTGTATGACTATATTTACTAGATGCATCTTTTTTATACCTTCTCCTGTATGCTTTAATTTAAATTATTTAACAACTGCCTTATGGCAGACAATTCATTAAACATGGCTGTATTAACATCAATATATATGTATATAAGCATATTCATATACATTTAAAGGGAACACACAGTTCCCATAGACCGCAATATAAAGGCACTTTTCAGTGCTGTTTATTTCTAACACCTCACTCCCACCAACTTTGGCCCCAAAACACTGCCTAGTGCAGTAATTTTAATAAAAAAATAAAGATGCTGCTATATTTATTTTTAAATAAAATAAGCTAGACAGTATTTTGCGGGTGCGTGATAATGTAGTGCTCCACTTGTAATCTAGCCCTTAGTGTTTGAATGCATTTATATTTTATATGCAGAAAAAAAGGGAGGGCGCCACATAGCGTGATACTGTTGGATCAGGGTAAAGGATGATAAGATTAAAAAGGCTTACCGAGAAGCTATGCACCGTACTGTGACCGGTGCTTTTAAGCGGACTAACACTCTCAGTGGTTAGCACACTGGTGAGTCACTGATGTGTTGCGTCTGGTCCAAGGCAGGTAGAAGGCAGGACAAACTCTGCGTGGCTTTGTTACAGGTGAGCGTACATCTGTGAGAAGTTGTATTGCAGACTGCGGTGAGATTCAATACCAAAAAATCTGTTTTCTTTGGGGCAATGCCCCACTAAAGGGCCATTGGCAGTTTAGTGTAGGCTAGGGTTTTTTTTTTATTTTGGGGGGTTATTTTGATAGGGCTATTAGATTAGGAGTAATTCATTTTTATTTTTGATCATTTTGTTTTTTATTTTTTGTAATTTAGTGTTTATTTTTTTTGTAACTTAGAAAATTGTATTTTAATAATTTAATTAATTTTATTTTATTGTAATGTTAGTTTTTAGTGTAAGGCAGGTAAGGTTTTATTTTACAGGTAACTTTGTATTTATTTTAACTAGGTAGTTAGTAAATAGTTAATAACTATTTACTAACTAGTCTACCTAGTTAAAATAAATACAAACTTACCTGTGAAATAAAAATAAAACCTAAGATAGTTACAATATAACTATTAGTTATATAGTAGCTAGCTTAGGTTTTATTTTACAGGTAAGTATGTATTTAGTTTTAAATAGGAATTATTTAGTTAATAATTGTAAGGTTTATTTAGATTTATTTTAATTATATTTAAGTTAGGGGGTGTTATGGTTAGGGTTACGTTAGGGTTAGGGGTTAATATATTTATTTAGTGTTAGTGATGTTGGAGGCCAGAGGTTTAGGGGTTAATAACTTTAGTATAGTGGTGGCGACATTGAGGGCGGCAGATTAGGGGTTAATAACTGTAATGTAGGTGGCGGCGATATCGGATGCAGTAGATTAGGGGTTAATAGTTTTATTAAGGGGGCGACGATGTTGGAGCAGCAGATTAGTGGTGTTTAGACATGGTTTTTATGTTAGGGTGTTAGGTTTAAATGTCAATTTTTCTTTCCCCATAGACATAAATGGGGCTGTGTTACGAAGCTTTAGTTTCAGAGATCGCGGGTATTAGGCTTCTTTTTTGCCGGCTCTCCCTATTGATGTCTATGGGGAAATCGTGCACGAGCACGTCAAAGCAGCACTTGTATTTCAGTGCGGTATGGAGCTCAATGCCACCATATCGCCCGCACAAGCCTGCTTTTTTAAAACTTGTAATAGCAACGCTATAGGGAGGTTAAATAAAGCAGCTTTTATGGCGGTCGTTAATTTACCTATATCGCTGAAAACTCATAATCTAGCTGTAAGACTTTATACTAGTGCAAGGTGTTCCTCTATGGAATTCTGCATTCTAGAAAGCCTTGTTACTTTCTATGGGATACAGCTCTCACCTTCGAGGTACTTGATCAGGCTGCATTCCTCCAAAATAATCAGTTTTATTGATAAATCAGCTTTTTGGCTGTTGACAGCCGGCAGGAACACTGCTATAAAGCCTGATGAATGCCTTTCCATCTATGTAAACAAACTTGAAGAAAAATACCAATGCAAAAACAAAAATCTTCTCTAAGTAGAAGAGCTTCCTTGCAAGACCTTGAACCTTAAATTTGACCATGGTTGTAATAGTGTGCACCTGTCCAGGTAGTTGGAGTCTTTGGTGATTATTTACCAGGTTCAAGAGTATGCAATTGTCTTCAGCATTATATATGATTGTTAAAAATTGTTGCAAAAGCTGCCTTATAGTGCTCAAAAGACATGCCCCATTGCCTATCTTAGTATGGTGTCATTCTAGATACGGAGAACCAGTTTCAGTTAGATTTAAGAGTGAGATTAGTCTAAAAACGAGTTAACAATTATCATACTCAGATTGGACAATGGTAATCAATAGAGACCACAGGGATCAGTGCAAGGCCCTGTTCTTTTTAATATTTTTATAAATGACTTGGAGCAAGGATTAAATAGCGATATCTCTAAGTAAGGTCATTAGGTCAAAGCAGGATGAACTTTCGTTACAAAGGGATCTGCAAAAATTAGAAGTATGGGAAGTTAAATGGAAAATTAGATATAATACAGGAAAATGCAAGGTTCTTCATTTTGGAAGTAAAAATAAGCAGGCAACGTATTATTTAAATGGACAAGACTTAGCCAAACAGAGGAGGAAAAGGATTGGAGAGTAGTAATAGATAACAAGCTAAAGATGGGTGCACAATGCAGGGCAGCGGCTACAAAGGCTAATAAGATACTAGCATGTATTAAAAGAGGCATTGATTCAAGGGAGGAAAGCATAATTCTGTCACTATATAAATCTCTGGTAAAACCTCACCTTGCGTACGGAGTGCAGTTCTGGGGACCGATCGCAAAAAAGATATTGCAGAACTAGAAAAAGTTCAGAGAAGGGCCACAAAGATAATAAGGGGAATAGAGAATTTAAGCTATAAGGGAGAGGCTAGCCAAACTGGGTCTGTTTTCTTTAGAAAAAAGGCGCTTGAGAGGAGACATGATTACTTTATATGAATATATTCAAGGCCCATATACAGAGATGGCAGAAGCCCTGTTTATTCCAAGAAAATTGTTTGTGACAAGAGGTCACAATTTAAGGTTGGAGAAAAGGAGATTTAATCTCCTGCAACGGAAACATTTTTTTCACTGTAAGAGCAATACAATTGTGGAACTCATTACCAAATAAGATAGTGAATGCCAATACCCTAGATACATTTAAAAATTGTTTGGATACATTTCTGTCTAGAAACAAAATGCATGGATATGATTGCTAGTTTTAAATAGGTCACCTTTTAGTGGGATTATTTAAGCTTAACTGAAGCTTTTTGTAAGTATAATAGATTTGTATAGGTTGAACTCGATGGACTCCAGTCTTTTTTCAACCTCGTCTACTATGTTACTTTAAAAGGAGGGTGCTCAGGAGAAAGTAAAGTTATCTCTCAGGAAATCTGTGTAAAAAGAAAATAACACAACACAGCTCCGACTCAAGGTAGTTTATTTAACACAAAGCAAAGTGCACCAAACAAATGATTGCACTTACTAGATATATGATAAAAAAGTGCGTTTGGCAATGGTGTTGCAGTAAACAGTCCTCAAACGTCCAAACGTGGAGCAAAGTGAGAGTCTGTGTATTACACCCTGGTTCCAAGATGTCAGGCATGTGGCCTCAATGCGTTTTGCCAGATAAGCGGTCTACCTTTCTCAAGAGGAGAGGAAAGGAGAAGTCGGAATGCATTGAATCACCCAACCTCCTTTTAAATATGCAGTCCTTAAAGTGGTAGTACTCATAAAAAGGTGCATAGGAAGGATAATTTACCTTCATATTGGATATATAAAACATTAATTTCTAAATATCTAAAATAGTCAACAAAAATATGCAAAATATTACCATACAAATTTAATACAATATATATCTATATATTAAAATTCATAGACCAATGTTTTAAAAACTAAAAAAATTGATAGCAATATACTTTCAGCAAGGGATGGCGACGGTGCAGAGTTAATTAAATAAAGACATTTCAATAATTTCATATACAAATATATGCAATTAATATATAAATTATGAGTTAAATTGATGATTCATAAATTATAATAAAGTTCTATAGGGTCTATCTATTAGTCAAACAGGGCGTGAAGAGAAAGATGAGAATCAATAAGATTATCTGAAATGGGATCCTTATAGAGACAATAAGGTTACTGTGATTGAAATCATACCTAATAGCTGCATCTATGGCTGCCATAGATTACAAGTCTACATATGTGCCTGTATATCTATGTCTATGTTTAAACCATGAGGCTGCAGGCTATTTAGGTTATAAATCTAGAAAGTTTCGTACTTACATAACTGAAGGAGTCTATTGTATCTACCTGGCAGTATCATATCAATCACTTGTACTTTAAGGGGACTGGGATATTCCTATGATACTCAGAAAAACATAATTTATGCTTACCAGATAAATTCCTTTCCTTCCTGGCATGGAGAGTCCACAACTTCATTCCTTACTGTTGGGAAATACAACACCTGGCCACCAGGAGGAGGCAAAGACACCCCAGCCAAAGGTTTAAATATCCCTCCCACTTCCCCTACCCCCCAGTCATTCTGCCAAGGGATCAAGGAAAAGTAGGAGTAGGAGAAACATCAGGGTATAAAAGGTGTGAAATAAATGTGATGATAAAATAAATAAAGTAAGAACAAATAAAAGTTCAAATATAAGGATATATCCAAATTTTCTTGATAGAATATTCTGCTTGTTTGCGAATCTGCAACCAATTCCTCAGTGGGATCTCATGGAGAAAGAAACAGAAAATAGCAACATAGTGTGACACTGTAACAACTCATGAGTAGATAATTCTTTTGTAACAAGTGGTTACTCACATTCGTTGGAGCTTTCGACTAAGCTCAAGGATATGCGCACTCCCTCTTTATACTGGAGGGAAAACAGTATACTTGGCAAATCTCAGATATAAAATTTTATTAAAATATACATAAAAGCGTCACAACAGCCTTTTAAACACCAATATGATAGGGTCCAAGAGCAAAGATAATATGACCAATGCTTGGAAGGGCTACTCCAGTGAGGGGGTAAATGCATCAGCAGATGTATGGCCGCCAAAATCACTACCACTCAAACACAAGATAACAGCGCTATTGCCCCAGGTGTCCCGGCTGATGTAGAGATGCAGATTCCTTGATAAAGCATACCAGCGAAATGTACGTCGGATCTGAACTTTTACTGCATCTCTACATCAGCCGGGACACCTGGGGCAATAGCGCTGTTATCTTGTGTTTGAGTGGTAGTGGTTTCGGAGGCCATACATCTGCTGATCCATTTACCCCCTCACTGGAGTAGCCCTTCCAAGCATTGGTCATATTATCTTTGCTCTTGGACCCTATCATATTGGTGTTTAAAAGGCTGTTGTGACGCTTTTATGTATATTTTAATAAAATTTTATATCTGAGATTTGCCAAGTATACTGTTTTCCCTCCAGTATAAAGAGGGAGTGCGCATATCCTTGAGCTTAGTCGAAAGCTCCAACGAATGTGAGTAACCACTTGTTACAAAAGAATGATCTACTCACGAGTTGTTACAGTGTCACACTATGTTGCTATTTTCTGTTTCTTTCTCCATGAGATCCCACTGAGGAATTGGTTGCAGAATTGGTTGCAGATTCGCAAACAAGCAGAATATTCTATCAAGAAAACTTGGATATATCCTTATATTTGAACTTTTATTTGTTCTTACTTTATTTATTTTATCATCACATTTATTTCACACTCTGTTGGTTTGTGATTTATGGTATATTTATTTTATAGGGTATAAAAGGTGCCAAAAGAAATAATATAAAAAGGGAGCCTCCCATCAGAAAAATAAATGACTGGCGGGGTCGTGGACTCTCCCTGCCAGGAAGGAAAATAATTTATCTGGCATAAATTATGTTTTCCTTCCATAAGGCAAGGAGAGTCCACGACTTAATATACCCAAGCTCCAGAGGACACTGAATAAATAACAGGAGGGAAACAGAAAAAAAAGAGGTGGACCCTATTCTGAGGGCACCACAGCCTGCAAAACTTTTCTCTCAAAAGCTGCTTCAGCCGAAGCAAACAAATCAAACTTATAAAATTTAGAAAAAGTGTGTAAGGAGGACCAGGTAGCCACCTTACAAATCTGATCCATTGAGGTTTCATTCTTAAAAGCCCAAGAGGAAGCCACTGCTCTAGTGGAATGAGCCATTATCCTCTTAGGAAGCTGTCATCCTGCTGTCTCATAAACTAAGCGAATTACACTCCTCAATCAGAAAGCTAGAGAAGTCATAGTAGCTTTCTTCTCCTTTCGTTTCCCAGCATAGATTACAAAGAGGAAGATTCTCTCAATTCCTTAGTAGCCTGAAGATAGAACTTCAAGGCACGAACCACATCTAGATTGTGAAGCAAACGTTACTTTGCTGAAGAAGGATTACTACACAAGAAAGGAACAACAATTTATTGATTAATGTTACGATTCAACACCACCTTAGGGAGGAACCCTAGTTTAGTGCATAAAACTGCCTTATCAGCATGACAAAACAAATAAGGGGGTCACATTGCAGAAAAGCAGAAATCTCAGAAACTCTGCACGCAGAGGCAATAGCCAACAAGAAAAGAACCTTCCAAGATAAAAATGTAATGCCAACAGTATGCATAGGCTCAAATGGAGCCTGCTGCACAACACTAAGAACAAGATTGATGCTCCAAGGCGGAGCCCCAGATCTAAACACAGGTCTGATCCTAGCCAGAGCCTTAACAAAGGACTGCACATCTGGAAGCTTAGCCAATCTTTTGTGCAGTAACACCAACAGGGCCGATATCTGTCCCATCAGGGAACTAGCAGATAGAGCCTTCTCCAGTCCATACTGGAGAAAAGATAAAATTCTGGCAACCTTAACCTTATGCCAGGAAAAGCCATGCTATTCACACAAGTACAAGTAAGTCCTCAACACTTTATGGGACATATTATGAGTAATTGACTTACAAACTTGAATCAGAGTGTCAATAACACTCTCAGAAAACCCTCTCTTGGCTAAGACTAAGTGTTCATTCTCCACGCAGTCAGCCTCAGAGAATCTAGATTTTGATGAATGAAGGGACCCTGTATCTGCAGATCTCTGCGACAAGGTAACTTCCACTGAGGAGATGAGGACATCCCCACAAGATCCGCAAACCACGTCCTTCGCTGCCACGACGGATCAATCAGAATCACAGATGCACGATCCTGCTTGATGCAAGCCACCACACGAGGGAGAAGCGGTAATGGAGGAAAAAGATATAGTCTGAACCTCCATGGTACTGATAGGGCATCTATCAGTTCTGCCTGAGGATCCCTTGACCCGTACCTGGGTAGCTTAGTATTGAGGCGGGAGGCAAAAGATCTATCTCTGCCCCCCCTCACACTCGCTGCATATCTCTGCAAACACCTCGGGTTGAAGAGACCATTCCCTGGGTGAAAGGATTGCCTGCTGAAGAAGTCCACTTCCCAGTTGTCCATACCCGGAATGTGGATCGCTGACAGCGTACATTTATGAGTTTCCACCCACTCTAGTATCGGAGATACATCTCTCATTGCCAAGGGATTTCTTGTTTCCCCTTGATGGTTGATATAGGCAACCAAGGTTATATTATCTGATTGGAATCTGATAAACTAGGACGAACCCAGAAGGGGCCAAGCAGGACACCATGAGTCTGATAACTTCCATACACTGAGCCACTGAGGGTCTCGAGGAGGCCTGGAGGGCAAGACATGCAGAAGTTAGCTTGCAATGTCTCTGATCTGTGAGGAATATTCTCATGGACATCCATGTGATCAAAGAAGATTGAGAAGGGACTCTGTGATCAAAGAAGATTGAGAAGGGACTCTGAATGTTCTTTCCGCTAGACGAAAAGATGGTGCCTGTACCAAGATATCATCCAATGTGATCAAAGAAGATTGAGAAGGGACTCTGAATGTTCTTTCCGCTAGACGAAAAGATGGTGCCTGTACCAAGATATCATCCAAGTAAGATGCTACTGCAATACCTTGTGTTCTGGCAATGGCTAGAAGAGACCCCAGAATCTTTGTAAATATCATTGGAGCAGTAGCTAGGCCAAACGGAAAAGCTATGAACTGGAAGTGCTGATCCAGAAAAGCAAACCTCAGGAAATTGAAAATGTTCCCTGTGAATCGGGACATGAAGGTATGCATCCTTCAGGTCTATTGTGGTCATAAACTTTCCTTCCTGAACCAGAGGAAGGATTGACCATATTGTCTCCATCTTGAAAGAGGGAACTCTTGAAAGAAATGGACAAAGAGTTCCCTCCTTCTTTGGAACCACAAAAAAGTTTGAATAAAACCCCAAACCTCTTTCTGCTGTAGGTACCGGGACAATTACTCCTAGAGAGGAGAGATCAGTATGCAACCTAAGAAGGCAGCCCTCTTTTCTGGTCTTGTCGAAAGACTGGAGAGTAGGAATCTGCCCCTGGGCGGATGAGACTTGAATCCTATCCTGTATCCTTGGATCCTGTACATCCTGGAACCAAGCATCTGAAAAAAAGAGACAGTATACCCCCTACTCGATCCGATCCCGCACCTTCATGCCGATTTGTTCTCGGCGGGCTTCTCTGTCTGTTTAGACTTATTCCAGGAGTGAGTCGGCTTCCAAAAACTCTTGGTCTGCTTGGACTTGGAAGAGGACTGCTGTTGTTGTGACTTGTCAGCATGAAAAGAACGAAAATTAGACAGTTGCTGTCCCTTAGGTCTATTCTTCTTATCCTGCAGTAGGAAGGCACCTTTCCCTCTGGTAACCATAGAGTTAATGGAGTCCAGCCCTGGACCGAATAAAACCTTCCCCCTTGAAGGGAAGAGAAAGGAGTCTGGATTTATAAGTCATATCCGCAGACCAAAACTTCAACCAGAGAGCCCGGTGGGCTAGAACCGCAAAGTCAGCAGCCTTTGCATTTATGCAAATAATCTGCATATTCTCAACACAGAAGAATTAGTTAGCAATTATCAGTGCTTTAATTCTCTCCTGAATATCCTCGAGGGGAGTTTCCACCTCAATGAGCTCTGACAGAGTGTAGCACCAGTAGGTAGCTGCTCCAGCAACCACGACTACAGCTGCTGCCAGTTGAAATAAATAAAAACCCTGTATGTTGTAACATCTTCCTCAGAAAAATTTCCATTTGTTTTATCCATAGGCTCTCTAAAAGAAGAACTATCCTCCAGAGGGATAGTAGTATGCTTAGCCAGGGTGGAGATAGCACAATCCACCTTCGGGATGGAGCCCCACAAATCTAATTGAGAGTCAGAGACTGGGAATATTTTTTTTAAAGTAGACGAGGGGGAAAAAGAAGTTCATACTCTATCCCATTCGTTACTAATAATGTTTGCCATCTTAACTGGCAAAGGAAAAGTCAGAGGGACCTTCCTAGCTTCGTAAACCCTGTCTAATTTAGGGATCTTAGGCTCCTCAGAGAGTGTAGCCTCTGGAACCTCTAGTGTAGACAGAACCTCTTTTAATAAAAAATGCAGAGGCTCAATTTTAAATCTAAATGAGGGTTCCTCCACTGAAGGAGATTTAGTAACTGAAGTCACCCTCTGAAGCTACAGAGGTTAACTCATCTTCAGATAGCTGGGATATAGTAGCTAAAGCCGACAAATATTTAGATGACTCTAGGTCAGGAGAACTATGTTTAACCTTTCTCTTGCATTTGTTAGAGCGAGGTAAGGCACTCAATGCTGTAGACACTGCCGATTGTAACTGCGCGGTAAAGTCCCCTAGAAAACGGCCCACTCCAGATGGAGTATTAGTTGAGCTGCGGGGAACTGCATGTGGAGCGGGTAATGTAGAAAGGGTAGTAATTTCTCAGGACCCAGATTCCTGAGAAGTAGACAGCTCAGAAGGGCTCATCACGCTATGAGTATTAGCAGGCTTGTCTCCCTTCTTAGACTTTAGAACAGTATTTAGGCAAATGGAACAAAAGCAGGCGGGCAAACCGCAGCCTCCTAACAATATAAACAGGAATTATTAATCAGTACAGAAGGAGCGGAACCATCTAATGTAGTATCAGAGTCCTCCATAGCTTTGTATATACCCACAGAAGGACATGCAAAAAGAAACGCTTTTATTTAAAAAACGGCAACTTAATACTCCTAATGGCTAAGGCACTGACCACCTCATAGACCCAGACAGCTAACAGTTAAAACACTCCCCTTAGGAGTGATGTCTGCAGCAGGATCTTAGGAAATGAAAGAGGCTGCACCCGGTCACGGGGTGCGTAAGACAGGACTTCCCCTGATATGAAAAAGGGCACCAAGCTATTATAAGCTGCGCAACACTTCAAAAACGAAAGTAAAACCTGTTTGTTCCAAGCCAAAAAACACACAGTCCATGAGCCTAAAAAAACCCCAAAAAAACTCTCACATTAAGCAGATATCAATCCCCAAGCTGTTCAAATAATCTCCCTGAAGGAGATATTAACCCTTGATCCTATCAAGGTATAAAGGAGCCACACTGTGACCCTGTATAGAGTTTTGAATTGTATATCTAAAAAACAGTCTTACCCTCCAGGATCCTTGCTGTGGAACAGGCACAGCCTCTCAAGTGTGACAGTCTTGCAGCAGCGCTTCTGACATGAACTTGAGTGTGTAGCAGCAAGCAGTGAAACTCATCAACACTGATTGCTCAGGAGCTGTTAGCGGCAGTCTGGATGGGTTTGCAGAAAAACTTTCCCTGCATCCCCAGACTCTAACTTTCATCAATACTCTCAATGAGAGGTTGACATGATTACTTAAAACTCCAGTCCTTTCTTGAAGGGAACATACCTACTACAAGACTATCCAAATCTTCTGACACTTCTCTGCCACCTCCTATAGTGATGAAAGACAAAGAATGACTGGGGGATAGGGGAAGTGTGAGGGATATTTAAGCCTTTGGCTGGGTTGTCTTTGCCTCCTCCTGGTGGTCAGCTGTTGTATTTCCCAACAGTAAGAAATTAAGTCGTGGACTCTCCCTGCCTTATGGAAGGAAAATGTTTAGGGACACTAGGTTTGATGTGTTTCTCTTTGATACTGTAGAGATGTTCATTAACCCTACTTCTTATGTGGCATTTGGTGTGTCCTACATAAAGAAGGCCACACCCACATTCTAGTAGATATACTACATAGGTTGAATCACAATTGCTTCTTAAGTTGATGTCAAAGGTTGCGGTATTATCAGAATTATGGAATAAACCATTAAACTGGCTTTCGAATAAGAAAGGTACCTTTAAATGTGGAAAGTCTAGGTGCAATATGTGTAGCCACACTAATTGTTCACCTCAATTCCATAATTCTGCTTATATATATATATATATATATATATATATATATATATATATATATATATATATATATATGTGTGTGTGTGTGTGTGTGTGTGTATAATCATATACATATATACATATATATTTAAGTTTTCTGCCATTACTGTTTAAATTACCCCCTTAGGTGCGCTTAGGTTCTGATGTTGTCTCTTACAGCATCAGAACAAGGCTCCCATTGGAGCCTATGGAAGCACTTTCTTGTGAGTGCAATGCTTCCCTGCAATGCAAACGCAAGCTTGCGTTCACATTGCTGACAACTTGTAATACCAGCGCACATTAGCACTTGCTGGTATTACACAGTGGAGTGCAAATATCGCTTTTATGAAAGCGATATTTAACGCTCCACTTGTAATTTGGCTCTTAGTGTTTAATGTCCATTTACATTGTTTATAAAGAACACATTTACCTTTATTTGTTATTTGAAATAGTTGATTTTGCCTGTTGAAACTGTCACCAGTACTGAAAATGTGATTGCCGCAGTATTCTCTTTAGAAGGGCTGTGTAAACAAGATCAGCAGAATAATTAACCTCCCTGTAGGGATGGGAGACACAGAATTTTGCATCCACCTAAAATTAAAATTTCAATGCCTAAGGATTGGAATTTGTGTAAAGAGAGAGAGAACAAAGGATGATGGTTTCAATGTGCAAAATCAGAGATTCAATGAGCAAAACAAGCAATTTGCCATCCATTTAATACCCTGTAGCTGGCATAACAAGTTATTAGGAGCACATACAGTTGAAAAAAAAAAAATCTGTCCCTTTAGTCAGAATCTGCCACCTGGAAACAAGACCTTGGAGGGTATTTTAAGAGATCCTTCTTTTTATCCCAAATAGTTTGTATTAAAGGGCTGTTAAACACTTTCAGATTGTGATATTAAATGTTTAATGGGACATTAAACACTAAGGGCCAGATTACAAGTAGAGCATTATTTAACTCTCCAGCTCACTCCGCTAGAAGTAAGCTTTTTCTGCGCATCGAGTAGCGCTCCACTCGTAATCCGCCATGTTGAAATCTGTATTTCACTACATTCGTTTGCAGACCTGTTTGCACATGTGCAGCAGCTTTCTTCAGATACCTACAGTATAACCTACGTTTCATAATGGCAGCACCCATGGTTAGATGGAGGTGGGTGCAATGTATTTAGTGTTTAGTCTCCCTTTATCTATATGTAATTAAAGTTACATTTATTTATTTATTTTGTGCCCGTTTACTGCAAGTTAACTCTGAAACGTTTGGCCTTTCCTATTCCTATGAGTTCATAAGAAGTAATGAGTGCTGGCATGTTGTAACGTAGTTATCCTAGATTTAAACCCCTTTTCTTCTTATTGTACAGTATATCTACTGCTGTGACCAGTAACTAAAACTTATAAATGAGCTGAAGCAGTAATTATCTAAGAGGGTTTTAAAGCCCTTTAACACTTCTGTATTCTGCTGCATACTTTAGCCACTTTTTTATACCTGTCTGTAATTGTCCTTAGCCGCATAAATTAGATGAGGGAAACCCAGGTATCAACATGGTCGTTCCGATTATTTTATCAAAACTAAATGCCATATTTAAACTAATATAATTAGAAATATACATCTACATAACATTCTCAGCCTAATCTTTGATTTGAATACATCATTATATCTATCATTTAAAGGGACAGTCAACACCAGAATTGTTGTTGTTTTAAAAGATAGATAATCCCTTAATTACCAATTCCCCAGTTTTGCATAACCAACACAGTTATAATTATACACGTTTTACCTCTGTAATTACTTTGTATCTAAACCTCAGCAGACTGCCACCTTATTTCAGTTCTTTTGACAGACTTGCAGTTTAGCCAATCAGAGTTGTCTCCATGGTAAATTCATGTGCACAAGCTCAATGTTATCTATATGAAATACGTGAACTAATGCCCTCTAGTGGTGAAAAACTATCACAATGCATTTTGATTAGAGGCGGCCTTCAAGGTATAAGAAATTAGCATATGAACCTCCTAGGTTTAGCTTTCAACTAAGAATACCAAGAGAACAAAGCAAAATTAGTGATAAAAGTAAATTGGAAAGTTTTTTAAAATTGCATGCCCTATTTGAAACATGAAAGTTTTTTTTTGGCTTGATTTACCGTAAGGAAATGTTGACAACATCCAGTGCCTTTTTAGTCTACTTAATAATAGGTTCAAACAGCTAGGCACCGACATCTCTCATGATCCTATATCTCTCCTTACATCTTAAACCCAAAAGAAAATGTATGCCACATACTACTATGGTGCTGTAGCAGACACCCATGTACCCACTGTGCACTTACTGCAATAAAAATATGGTCTAAATTATATAAGGGTACACCATACAATGAAATATGTAATACTAATAGTATACTAGTAACAGTATAGGCAACAGATGTGCACTGTGTGATTATAATTAATAATTGTTTTTTTTGTATATATTTTTTACATCCAAATAAAAAAGGTATGTTATATTACTACTATGGTGCTGCACCTACCCTATAAAAGTGATTGTTGTGGTTAAACACAATACTTGAAAGCACAAAGCGGGAGATATTGTATATCTAATTTGCACACCGTACCCTGAATTCCCTGCTGAGTTGTTAACAATGTATAAAGAGTGCTTCTGGGGGAAAGCAAGCGGGGATGCTTGCCTAGATTTGCTAATTTTCTGTACAATATTTATATGCTTCTTTTTATATATATATATATATATATATATATATATATATATATATATATATATATATATATATATATAAACCATTGTAATATAACTGATGCATTGAAATATAGTAGTGAAATCAGTATAAGATAAATATAACAGTCACTCTTTAAATGTCTCTGTGTTAGAATGTATAAAAATTTTTACCAAAATATCCAAATTTTTCATAGAAAAAAAATTGTTACTAGCACATTCCAGTCCCATTTCCATTCTTTTTCACATCCCAGCTAACTGACTTGAACACCATAGAAACCTGTGGGGTGAACTGAAGAGGAGAGTCCACCAGCGTCAACCTCAGAATTTGAAGGATCTGGAGAGATTCTGTATGGAGAAATGGTCTCAGATCCATTGACATGTATTCTCCAACTTATCAGGCATTATATAAGTCTCAGAGCTGTTATCTTGGCAAAGGGAGGCAGCGCTTGTGTATTTTTTCAACAAAAGATCAAAAGGTTAAACAACAAAGACAATTTTTCACAG
Organism: Bombina bombina; assembly: GCF_027579735.1. Classification (NCBI taxonomy): domain Eukaryota; kingdom Metazoa; phylum Chordata; class Amphibia; order Anura; family Bombinatoridae; genus Bombina; species Bombina bombina. Next base: position 160,708,692 of record NC_069502.1, read on the forward strand.
CGTTCTTTGCTCATATTTAACAAGGGTGCCAATAATAGTGGAGGGCACTGTACATAAAAACAGATATACAATATATGTGCATTTCTCACTGAAAAATGGCCTACAGAAGGGTCTAAATATAAGCAGCATCTAAAAACTGCACAGGGGTTAATATACCTTAGCAGTTAAAGGGTTAAGCTTGAATTTAATAATTATAAAATAAAGTAACTGCTGATCAAATAAGAAAAATGTTGCATAACAACTGCTTACAATTGATTTGGTTTTGTTGCCGCTCTAAAAATGCTTCAGTTAATGCTGCACAATGTTATGGTTGCATTAATTATTTTCTGAAATTGTAATGTAATCATTTACATACAGGATGCCACATGTAATCATGTTCTTACTTCACACAATGCAATTTAAGCCACAAGGGACTTAAATATCCTTTGCGTGACAGAAATTTCCTGATGACATCATTAGTTAGCAATCTACAATCAAGAAATTTCACTGAAAACAATTCTTTGATCCTTCTGCCTCTATACGGGCATAGCATGCAGATATGCATGCTTTTGCTGATAGTTCAAGGTATTTTTTTACTGTTTTATTCCCCACCATATGCTTGGCAGATGTTGTTTTTTATCTAATGTGCTTACACATATTAATGAATGTGTATCTCCTCTGAGAATTTCTCAGAGTTCTTCAACGAGATTGATTCAAAAGTGTGTTTTTTTTTATGTAAAAATGTTGCTTGCGTCTGTATAGTATATGAAGAAGGATAAATCTTATTGTTTTTCCATGTGAAAAATATTAAAATACATTTGCATTTTTTTGTAATTACAGATTACAGATGTATGTTTTCACACTGCATTTCTATTTGTTGCAGGTAAATTGTTTTAAATTTTTTTATTTTTTTAGGGGACGTGATAGAATGTTCTAAAATGTAATGTATGTAAAGTGATGTTACTATGCTGAATAAAACAATTTTATTCTAAGTGAGTTGTAACTATTAACCAATAAGTGATACAGGGTCTTTCAGGTGATGATTTTTCCTCAGTTTTTCTGGCGAAGGACACTTTTCAATTAGATGAGATTACAATAGCTTGTTTTTGGCTCTTTCCCCCACCTGCAAACGTTTTTGGATCCCTGCTAAAAACCCTACTTTTTCTATGGGGCCAAAACATTCTTACTGAGCAAAATCCATATTAAGTGACTTTTCAACACCTTTTCGAGACCAGTTGTGATTTTTCAATTTCGACATCTCAATGCACTTGATAAAGCCTTGGAATAGCATTATGGACATTAAAGACTTCTTTACAACTATTCTTAATTTAAAACCCCAATTCCAAAAAAGTTGGGACAGTATAGAAAATGCAAAAAACTAAAAAACTAAAAGTAATTTGAAATTTAATTCACCTTGTACTTTATTACAAATACATTATTTGATGTTTTACTTTGTGAATTTAATGTATTTTTGAAAATATAAACCAATTTCAAATTTGATGACTACAACATGTTCCACAAAAGTTTGGGACAGGGGCAATTAGGTACTAATAGCAATGTGACAAGTTGAAATAAGAAGTGATCTCCGATCCCTCAGCTGTCACTGTCTCAAAACCCACCATGAGTCTGTAATGGATATCCTGACATAAGCTCTGGAATACTTTGGTAAACCTTTGTCAGTTAACACCATTCGCCGCAAGTTAAGGCTTTAGCTCAACTCATAACTGTCCAGAAGTGCCGCCAACTTCTCTGGGCTCAGGCTCATCTGATATGGATAGTAGCACAGTGGAATTATGTTTTGTGGTCCGATGAGTCAACATTTCAAATAGTTTTTGGAAAAAATAGCTGTTGTGTTCTCTGTGCCAAAGAGTAAAAGACCATCCAAGCTGTTATCCGTGTGAGGTCCCAAAGCCAGCGTCTGTCATGGTATAGGGGTTTGTCAGTGCCCATGGCATGGGTAACTTGCACATCTGTGAGGGCACCTTTAATGCATAAAGATATGTATACATGAAATAACCCCATTTTATGACTTATTTTTACTTTTATTTTGGGGGGAGGGGTATTGCTTTTCAAGAGCAGGCAATTCTCTTTTCAGTGAGGGGTTAAACATCTGTAAGGGAGCTGAGGTCAAGGAGTTTGAAGAACCTCCCTCAGCCAGCATCCTTCCTGCTACAATGGCACAGCCCCTTTGTGATGTTAAAACATGTTTTTTTAAAATGACACTGGTACTACCATTGAAGGCTTGGGAGTACCGACCACTAGGCCACCAGCTGTAGTGCATAGCTATTTTCTTTAATCCCCCTTCATGACAACCGCAAGTCACCATATGCACCCAGCATACTTCTGTCCTACACAACAGTACCTAATTATCATTATTATTATAGTAGTGAAAGTAATTTTATTATGACAATTATATTTACATTTAGAAAGTGCTACCAAATTCATTAGCTAAATAAAAGCCATAAAAACAGAATGCAACTATAATGACAATAAGGGGGGGGGGGGAATTGCACCTCTCCCATGATGAAGATGGAAATGTCTGCCTTTGTAGTACTTTTAAGAACAAATAAGAGAATACAATTGTTAGAAAATCTAGATCCTTTATGTTTTCTAAATTTTTTTTGGGAACATTTCAGTTTAGCTTTATCTAATATATCTAATATATTTCTCCTGATCCTGCAAATGAAACAAGATCATTTATTGCAAAAACAAGAATAATCTCCTGGCTCCAAAGAAAAGTCACTCTCCAGAAATCTGATCAAGTAAATATTTTTTTATTTTTTTTACTGAATGTCCTTTATAAATCTTCATTCTACTTCCTTGGTAATTACGCACTGGCGCTAATGCGTTTCAAGTGGGCAATTTAATACTGCTCATCACAGTTTTTTCTAGATCATTATAAATCCTATTTTCATTGATGGTATACTTGTAAGTAAAAGGGGCATTGGACATCTTGTAATGACAAGACTTTGTGTAGTCATGTAATTAAATACATTTACTATCAAACTGTACACACTTTCTAAACATATTAATACATTGATTTGTGCAATTGTTTTCTTTTATAAGTTATTATAAAAGTGCAGTAATAAAATGTTCTAATATGTTAGTTTTATTATTGAGCTATTGCTTGCATATAACTGTGTTAACCACTGAAAAGGGATAAAACACATAGTTAAATTCAGCAACAGAGCAGCAATGAAATACTGGGAGCTAGCTGAGCCAATGAAAAAAGAAAAATGTCTGTATCCATGAATCACCAGGTAACTATCAGTAGTGCATTGCTGCAGTGGAGGATATATACATTTGCTTTTCAACAAAGGATACTGAAAGAACATAGTAAATTTGGTAATAGAAGTGAATGTATGAAAGTTTAATTTTGACTTCCATATCCCTATTTATTTAAACTTAAGCACAGTTCTAGCACCTACGTTTTTCTCATTTGAATGCTACACGGAGTTGAGCTTCATATCCTTGGATCTTTCTTGTGAGCAACACCTGGAGAGAGGGTGAGCTGATACACCCTGAGCTATCAGCACGTCACTACCAGCACATTGCTGTGCTATTGCCAAATGTGAGTACCCATTTTGAACTTTGGTTGCATCATTTCATGCTCACTTTTGGTTGATCTGCACATGAGGCGCCCCTCTGTTTTGTGTTTCACTTCATAGTTTGGTACAGATTTGTCTGTGAAGAGGAGAGCAGCCACTTATACCTCGATATCCATTGAGGTCCTTTGAATAGTGCAGAGCACAGATTCTTTTGGGACTATTATTGCATAACTGTTTGGTAACATTTTTATTGTTTGTATTGAGATAAGATCTGTTATATCTGTTTCAATATTAATTTCAATATTACCATTTGGAAGCCCCCTCAATTTAACAAAATGTGCACAGCCTTTTCATATTTACACTTTTTGAGTAACCAGCTTCTACTGGGCATGTGCAAGAATTCAAAGAATATATGTATATGCATTTGTGATTGGCTGATGGCTGTCACATGATACAGGGGGATGGAAATAGACATAACTTTGAAATTTGTCAGAAAAAAATCTACTACTTATTTGAAGTTCAGACTAAGTGCTATTGCATTGTACTTTTTTATCATATGTGTGAATTATGCAAATCTACTGTATTTACATGTCCTTTAGGACAGAGTATACAATTTTAAACAACTTTCAAATTAACTTCTAATATCTAATTTGCTTCATTCTCTCTGCATCCTTTGTTGAAGGAGCAATGATGCCAAAGGCAAGAGGCATATATGTGCAGCCACCAATCAGCAACTTACAAGCCAACAAGGTATTCTTTTCAACAAAGGATACAAAAGAACAAAACACATTAATATAAATACATTGGAAAGTTATTTAAAATTGCATACTCTGAATCATGAAATCATTTTTTTTTGAGGTTTCATCTCTCAAGTACCTTCATTTAAGTAACCAGTATGGAATTGTTACTGAAGTACTGTTATGAAATCCTCTTATCTGCTCTAGTTATCTTCTTTTTCTTTCTTTTTTTTTCATGCTTAAAGGGACAGTTCACCAAAAAAAGATATCTCATTTAAATTGTTCGCAGTGATCCATTGTACCTGCTGGAGCATATTAAATTGTTTGCAAATAGCTCCTTTACCTCTAGTTTGGCCTTTTAAATAGCCGATTGAGCTTGTGGTATCCAAACCTATACTGAAAGTTTTGATACTGGAGTCTCAGCTATTGACTAACCTAAGTAAACACAGCCAGCAGAAGAAATGACACTCCCAGGGTGATAATTTCCCATTGTTTTCTCTATGTATTGAGCTTTAGTTTTCCAGACAAATATAAGTTAAGGAAGCAAGTGTGTGTACACAAAGTGATAACATAATGAGATCTGATATTACCTGAAGCTCAACCCATTGTAATAGGCTATGATTTAAAAGCACAAAACCAGCTACTTCATATACACAAATAAACCTGAATATGCAATTGCTCATACATTTTATACTCTGCAGCTGGTATAACAAGTCATTGAAAATACATTCATATAAACACAATTTTACAGTGTACTATCCCTGTTATAACCTTTACTAATTCAAGATGTTTTATTGATTTAGACTGGGTCTCTCCTAATGGGTTGGAATGGTTTTTAAAAGGTAACCAATGATCACCCAAACTGACAAAACTTTGTTTTATTGTTACTCTTTGCAGGAGGAATTTTGATAGACATGAATAAGGTACATTACACAGGTAATACTAATTACTGTCCTTTGTTTAGGACATTACAAAAGCTGTCTTATTGTTTTTCTCAATCCCTTGTCAATAGTGTTTACAGTGTCTACAGAAGACCGCCCTTTTAAGTCCTGTGATATTCTGAGCCTGTAATTAATGTAAAAGATTACCTGGAAGGGCAGTGTTGTGGTTTTAGATAAAAGGGCAGGGTGTGGCTAATGGGCTGCAGAGAAAAACAAAGCATGGACAGTCCTCTTTTTTTTCTACCAGGCAAATGTCAAGCACAAAAAGCCTTTTGAACCTTGTATTCTTATGTATCCATATAGGTGCAATATAGCTCAACTACAGTTATTTCCCTTTCCTGACAAACCTTCTGCTTATTTGTCAGTGAAATTCCAGAGTTATTGACAACATACGTAAATTTGCATCCAAAACACTAAGCTTTCAATGCAATGTGATTGTATTCAAAACCAAGAATATCTCCCTTAAAAATTTAATTTTGTAAGATGTCCCACTAATGCTTATTGTGGCATCATTGTAGAAGAGAGAGAAGAATGAATCTGCCCTGTCTCAAAAAATAAAGTAATTGCTAGAAAATATATTTTTTTAAAAATTATAAAATTTGTCGTAGCTTAAAGGTACACCTAATTTGCTTTTATTCATTTTCATGAATGTTTGTGCACTATGTAAACTTACATTTTCTTGTCAAGCTCACACTCAACAAATATAGCTCACGTTCATGCCCCTGTTAGGGTTGCCAAGTATCCAGTATTTAACTGGAGTGGAGTGCAGTATTTTAGAAGGTTGTTAAGTAAAATCTATACGAAAATACTGGACACTTAAAGGGACAGTCTAGTCAAAATTAAACTTTCATGATTCATATAGAGCATGCAATTTTAAACAACATTGCCTCTTATATTAGTGCATTTTGACAGTTGTTGACAGTTAGACACTGCTATTTCATATGTGTCATATAGACAACATTGTGCTCATTCCCGTGGAGTTATTTAAGAGTCAGCATTGATTGGCTAAACTGCATGTCTGTCAAATGAACTTAGATAAAGGGACAGTCTGCAGAGGCGTACCTACAAGGTAATCACAGATGTAAAAAAGTTTAGTAATATAACCGTGTTGGTTATGCAAAACTGGGGAATGGGTACTAAAGATATTATCTACAGTATCTTTTTAAACAATACAAATTTTGGAGTAGACTGTCCCTTTAAATGTCCAGTATTTTTAAAGTCCCCTAAGTGTTCCCTAAATGTAAAAGGACATCTATGCCTCTTTGCTTTATAATTATGACCCCAAAAGAACTGACACACTGCATTTTCTATTACATGTGTTACAAGCAGTCATGGGAGGTGTTAAATTATTGTTGTGTGTGTGTGTGTGTGTGTGTGTGTATGTATGTGTGCTCCTGGCATTGGCGGGGTCAAATCATTACTGCATACATGAGTTACTGGCAATTAAAATTATTGAAATGTATGTTACTGGCAACCAAGGGGATAAAATGACTGCTTAGTTGTGAAAATTTTTTTATTCTTACCTGATAAATTTATTTATTTCTTGACACAGTGAGTCCACGGATCATCTTAGTTAATGTTGGGAATATCACTCCTGACCAGCAGGAGGAGGCAAAGAGCACCACAGCAAAAGCTGTTAAATACCACTCCCCCCTACCCACAATCCCCAGTCATTCGACCAAAGGGAAAGGAGAAAGGGAGTAACCTTAGGTGCAGAGGTGTCTGAAGTTTATAGAAAAGCAAACTGTCTGAAAAAAACAGGGGAGGCTGTGGACTCACCGTGTCAAGAAAGAAAGAAATGTATCAGGTATAAATTATGCTTTCTTTCTAATGACACAGGGAGTCCACGGATCATCTTAATTACTGTTGGGAACCAATACCCAAGCTAGAGGACACAGATGATAAGTGAGGGACAAGACAGTTAACCTAAAAAGAAGGCACCACTGCTTGAAGAACCTTTCTCCCTAAAGAAACCTCTGCTGAAGCAAAAGTATCAAATTTGTAAAATTTAGAAAAAGTATGCAAAGAAGACCAAGTCACAGCCTTGCAAAACTGATCTACAGAAGCTCCATCTTTGAAGGCCCAAGAAGATGAAACAGCCCTCGTGGAATGAGCCGTGATTCTCTCAGGAGGCTGCTGACTAGCAGTCTCATATGCCAAGCGAATAACACTCCTCAACCAACAAGAAAGAGAAGTACCCTTACGCTTCCCAGAAAAGACGACAAAAAAAAAGAAGAAGACAGGAGAAAATCCTTAGTCGCCTGCAGATAATATTCCAATGCACGAACCACATCCAGGATGTGCAACAAACGCTCCTTATGAGATGAAGGATATGGACAAAAAGAAGAACAACAATCTCTTGATTAATATACTTATCAGAAACAACCTTGGGAAGAAAACCCAAGGCAGTACGCAGAACTACCTTATCAGAGTGAAAAATAAGAAAATGCGATTCATACTGTAAGGCTGAAAGCTCCGAAACTCTTCGAGCCAAAGAAATAGCCACTAGAAACAAAACTTTCCAAGATAACATCTTAATATCCAAAGAATGCATAGGTTCAAACGGAGCCTATTGAAGAACTCTTAAGAACCAAATTAAGACTCCAAGGTGGAGTAGTAGACTTAAACACAGGCAAAATTCTAACCAAGGCCTGACAAAAAAGAATGAACATCTGGCACATCCAGCAGGCGCTTGTGCAATAAAATAGATAAAGCAGAAATTTGACCCTTCAGGGTACTAGCAGATAAACCTTTCTCCAAACCCTCCTGGAGAAAAGATAAAATCCTAGGAATCCTAACTCTACTCTACGAGTAGTCTCTGGATTCACACCCATACAAATATTTATGCCAAATCTTATAATAAATCTTCCTAGTCACAGGCTTATGAGCCTGAATAATAGTCTCAATGACTGACCATGCTTAGAAAGAATCAAGCATTCAATCACCAAGCAGACAGCTTCATAGAAACGAGAATTGGATGAAGGAAGGGACCCTGCAGTAGAAGGTCCTTCCTTAATGGAAAACACCAAGGTGGAAGAGAAGACATCTCAACCAGATCTGCAAACCAGATTCTGCAAAACCACGCTGGAGCTATGAGAATCACTGATACCCTCTCTTGTATGATCCGAGCAATGACCCGAGGAAGAAGAGCAAACAGAGGGAACACATATGTCAGACTGAATGTCCAAGGAACTGCCAGAACATCTATCAGAACAGCCTGAGGATCCTTTGACCTCGACCCGTACCTCATGAGATGCCATAAGATCCAACTCCGGCTGCCCCAAACTGAGAATCAAGCTGGAAAATACTTCTGGATCAAGTTCCCACTCCCCCGGATGAAATGTCTGTCTGCTAAGAAAATCCGCTTCCCAATTTTCCACCCCTGGAAAATGGATAGCAGACAGACAGCAGTTGTGAGTCTCTGCCCACTGAATAATCTTGGCTACCTTTGTCATGCTAAGGAACTCCAAGTTCCTCCCTGATGATTGATGAAAGTCACTGACTTTATGTTGCCCGGTTGAAACCTGATAAACTGGGTTGAAGCTAGCTGAGGCCAGGCTAGAAGAGCATTGCAATTGCTCTCAGTTCCAAAACATTTATTGGAAGAACCGACTCCTCCCCAGTCTATAGACCCTGAGCCTTTAATGAACCCCAGACAGCATCCCAGCCCAGCAAACTGGCATCCGTGGTCACAATCACCCAGGCAGGTCTACGAAAGCAAGTTCCCTGAGAGAGAAGATCTGGAGACAACCACCATAGAAAAGAATCTCTGGACACCTGATCTAGATCAATCTTTGGAGATAGATCCACATAATCCCCGTTCCATTGCCTAAGCAAGCAAAACTGCAGAGGTCTGAGATGGAACCGAGCAAACGGAATGATGTCCATGACTGAAACCATCAGACCAATAACCTCCATGCACTGAGCCACTGATGGCCGAAGAAGGGACTTTCTTGCTTCTGTCAGAAAAATCTTCATCTCTAGAGAATGTATAATGGTCCCAAAAATACTCTTGCAGCCGGAATTAAGGAACTTTTTCCTAAATTCACCTTCCAACCATGGGAGCGCAGAAAAGACAACAACAACTCTGTGTAGGAGTTTGCTAGTTAATAAGATGGAGCCTGAACTAGAATGTCATCCAGATAAGTAGCCACTGCAACAACCTTCAATCAAAGCAACGCCAACAATGCTACCAGGACCTTTGAAAAAATTCTGGGAGCTGATGCCAGACCAAAAGGAAGAGCTACAAACTGAAAATGTTTTTCTAGGAATGCAAATCTTAGGAACCTGTGATGATCCCTGTGAATGGGAATATGCAGATACGCATCCTTTAGATCCACTATGGTCACTGACCTTCCTGAACCAAAGGAAGAATGAAACGAATAGTTTCCATCTTAAAAGAGGGAACTCTGAGAAACTTGTTTACACTCTTGAGATCTAAAATAGGTCTGAAAGTTCCCTCCTTTTTGGGAACGACAAAGAGATTGGAATAAAAACCCAGACCCTGTTCCTGAACCTGAACAGGAACTATCACTCCCATGTCGGAAAGATCCTGAACACAACGTAAGAACGCCTCTCCCTTTATCTGGTTTACAGATAACCTGGAGAGAAGAAACCTGCCTCTGGGGGGAAAATTATTGAACTCTAGCTTGTAAACCTGGGACACGAAATCTACCACCCAGGGATCCTTAACATCTCAAACCCAAGCTTGAGCGAAGAAAGAGTCTGCCCCCCACAAGATCCATTCCTGGATTGGGGGCAGACCCTTCATGCTGACTTTGAGTCAGCAACAGGCTTCCTGGACTGCTTCCCCTTATTCCAAGATCGATTTGACTTCCAAGATGGTTTGGACTGTTCATGCTTGGAGGAAGAAGAGGAAGATTTACCAGAGAAGTTACGAAAGGAACGAAAATTACTCTGCCGACCCTTCTGTTTATTTCTTTTATCCTGAGGAAGAGAATGCCCCTTCCCTCCCATAATATCATAAATAATTTCAGCCAAACCTGACCCAAACAAGGTCTTACCCTTGTAAGGAATAGACAAAAGCTTAGATTTAGAGGACACATCCACAGACCAGGATTTCAACCATAAATCTCTGCAAGCTAAAATGGCAAAACCAGAAAATTTAGCTCCCAGCTTGATGACCTGTAGGGAAGCATCTGCAATAAAGGAATTAGCCAACTTCAAAGTCTTGATTCTATCCTGAATCTCTTCAAGAGGAGTATCCTGCTGAATAGAATCAGACAATGCATCAAACCAATATGCTGCCGCACTAGAACTGGTGTATCAATATACGCAGTCGGCTGCCATTGATACACCTAGTGAACATAAATCCTTTTAAGCAAAGCTTCCAATTTCTTCTTTAAAGGAACAGCTGTCCTCAATAGGAATAGTGGTCCTCTTTGTCAGAGAGGAAACTACTCCCTTCACCTTAGGAACCATCTGCCAAGATTCCTTAATAGAATCAGCAATAGGAAACATTTTCCAAAAACCGGAGAAGGGGAAAAAAGAATCCCAGGCTTCTCCCATTCTCGTGCAATAAAATCTGAAACACAATCTGGTATAGGAAAAACTTCCACCGAGGAAGGGACATCAAAAAATGTTTTAAGTTTATTAGATTTCTTAGGAATAACCATGACTGACGTCTCAGAGTCATCCAAGGTAGCCAAAACCTCCTTAAGTAAGAAACGGAGGTGCTCTAGCTTAAACCTAATGGAAACAACCTCAGGTTCAGAAGAAGGATTTACACTATTAGAATCCGAGATCTCACCCTTAGATGCTACTGATACTTATGAGAAGAAACACTAGACACAACTGCAACAGAATCAGAAACCTTATACTTCCTCTTGTGCTTCCCCTGTAACATAGGAAAAGCAGACAAAGCCTTAGATACTGCCGAGGATATATGGGTAGCCATATCCTGCAAGGCAAAACCAACCTGAGATGAAACGCAGGGCACTGCAGAAGAGTGGGGCGTTTGAGGAGAAAGCTGCAGATTAGCCTATCAGGAGACTCCTGAACAACATTTTCCTAGACAATGAAGGCTCCGAATCAAAAAGCCTATCCTTGTAATGTAATGTTCTCTCAATACAAGAGAAACAAAAAGGGATAGGAGGCTCAACATTAGTATTTAAACATAGAGAACAAGCAAAAGTTTGCAGAGCCTCTTGGTCCATCTTTATCCAAAGGACAAAACCTTAATCTTTTTTTTTAAATATTTATTTATAGACCAACATTGAGTACAAAACATAAAGTAGAAAACGCCACGCAGGGCTTAAAGGGCCACTAAACCCAAAATCTTTCTTTCATGATTCAGATAGAGAATACAAATTTAAACAACATTACAATTTACTTCTATTATTTATTTTGCTTCATTTTTTATATATCCTTAGTTGAAGAAAAAGTGATGCACATGGTGAGCCAATCACACAAGGCTTCTATGTGCAGCAACCAATCAGCAGCTACTGAGCATATCTAGATATGCTTTTCAGCTAAGAATATCAAGAGAATAAAACAAATTAGATAATATAAGTAAAATAGAAAGATGTTTAAAATTGCATTCTCTCTCTAAATCATGAAAGAAAAAATGTGGGTTCCATGGCCCTTTAATATCATAATACATATAATACTGGGACAAAACATGAAACAATTGTCATAGCAGGATAAATAACAAAAATACATATCTTTGTTGATACGTCAATACAATATGTGCTCAATGAAGATTTTTTTTTACATTTTTTTTATACATACATTCTAAACCAGAACTAAAAACAGCAAAAGAAAGAAAGGAGAAAAAAAAAAAGAAGAAAAGAGATAAGGATTGAAAAATAATACTCTCCCCCCCCAGCTGTCTAGCTAAAATTTCCACTATTGATCCCTCTTCCCAAGTGCCTATATCTATCTGTTAGAAGTAACTGCTGAAATAGTATTGAATCCTGTAGATGCAATAAAACCTGTTTTTTAATATTCTCAGATAGATGAGCTATTACCAAATCCCATTTTGCCAAGAATAACTTAATTTGATTATCCTTAAGTATCATGGGGTCTTTGCTATCTACTATAAGTTGCGTAACCATATTACCTGAGAACGTGGTAAAACTTGGCGCACTTTTCCCTTTCCAGTTACATAAGATCAGCTGTCTAGCAACTAATAAGGCAGTATTTATTAGATGTTTATTGGTCCTGTCTTTATCAGACACCAGAAATAAGATGTCCTCTATCTTGAACTTAATGCTGGTTGTTAAAAACCTGTTGATCCAAAACTCCACTTTACACCAATATTGTTTTATCTTGGGACATTCATAGAAAAGGTGTAATAAATCTGCCTTCATAGCATTACATCTTAAACATTTACCAGTTTCTTGTCTTTTCCATCTAGAGATCCACCAAGGAGTCAAGTAGGCTCTGTTTAATAGTTTTATATGGGACTCTCTAAATGATATCGCACGTGTGTACTCCAAAATACGTGAAAAACTTCCTTTAAAGCGGTCATATGTTAGGTTTCCCAAATCCCTATTGCATTTAGTGAACAGGCCTGCTATTTTCCCCTGTGCCTCAATAGTATTTAATTTTTGATATAGAAAGGAGATAGAATATTTCCCTGCTTGATATAACTTAATACACGATTCCAGGGAATCTGAGATAGAAGCTTTTGGATCCAGTAATTTATTGGTGTCAATAAAATGACGCACTTGCAAGTACGCAAAAAAGTGTGTTCTATTAAGGTTGAATTCACTTACTAAGGAGTTAAAAGTCTTGACAGTTTTAGATTGTTTGTTTATTAGTTGAATAATTTTAGTTAGTCCTTTCTTATTCCAATCATTGAAGGCAGATGTCTCCATCCCACTAATAAAATGAGGGTTGCCCTGAATCGGCAGGTATTTAGACATTCTTGAATCTGAGGCTAACGACTGACAAATTTTCTTCCATGCCGTTGTAATATTGTGTACTGTATACTGAAAACTTGTTCTATCAGTTTGTTTTGTCATCGGGAAATGGAGGAGCGCCGTTAGGGATAATGGAAAGATTGCTCTATCCTCATTTCTATAGTTAGTGGAATATTCATTGCCCACTAACCAGTCTAATGCATTTTTTGCTAGACCCACCCAATTATAGTATTTCAAATTTGGGAAGGCTAATCCTCCATCTAATCTTGTATGTGACAGATTTTTCAGAGCTATTCGTGGTTTCCCCTTCTTCCATAAAAATTGTAAACATTGTGAGTTAAACCAACGCATGTCTTTTGCTGGGATAAAAGCAGGAATATTTTGTATCAAAAAAAGGATTTTTGGGAACAACATCATTTTGATAATTGTCACTTTAGCCCAACTGTTAAGCAAATTAGTGCCTTTCTGCCAAATAGGATCATAGTTTAGTTTGTACCAGTCTGCTGGATTTTTTGAAAAAAATATTCCAAGATACCGAATTTTGGAGGAAACCTGTTTAAAAGGATTTACCAATAAGCTATTTCTTCTCTTAATTATCCATAATATTTCGAACTTATCCACGTTTATTTTGTATCCCGAAAAACTACTGAAATCCTTAATTATCTCTAGAATACAGGGTATATTTTTCTTCTTGTTGCTTATATAAAATAAAATATCATCTGCATACATTGACATAGTGATTTTTTTACTTCCTAGCATGGTTCCCTCTAACTTTTCTCTGCATAAAATTGCTAAGGGTTCTAGAGACATGTTGAACAAAAGTGGGGATAGTGAGCAACCCTGTCTAGTTCCTTTCTGTAGATTAAGACCGGGTGATCTTAACCCGTTCATCTTGATATAGGAAATTGGACTCCGATATATTAATTTAATATAATTGGCAAGGTTTCCCACTATCTGTAACATATCTCAGCCTAATGTCACTATCCCTTTAAGAAATCCTTTTCTGACTGCTGCATTTGGGCAGTATTCACATTCAGCCTGCCTGCCTGCCTGATTAATCATTCATGCACCTGATTACCTCAGCCTCTTTTTAAGCCTTCTCAGGTCTAATGTGCCTTGCATTAACATTGAAGTTGTGATCCTGAACAGAGGTCTGTGACTGTTTCCTGCATGAACTTAGCAACTATTCCAAGATACAGCATTTCCTATTACCTATGCAAACAGCTTAATATAATATTATGTACTGTGAACCTGTAACAATCCTTAGTTTGCATCTAAGTGTCAAACTTTCACCAGATTACTCTGAAGCCTGAACATTCCACTTTGCTATATTTCTCTCTCATTGAATCCTGCAGTTACTTCTATTAACTAACTATAAGTCACAGTGAACTCAGAATATATTGTATACAAATGTTGCACTCTCCATTTATTCTACAATAACTTCTAGCAACTATGAATCACAGAATATCATCTATCCACGTCCAGGATACTCTTCCCCGGGTCAGGGGTCGGTGTCTTCAAATCCCTACCACTGCCCCGAGGGTCTGTTTCCTGAGCGCATGTACACCGGATCATGACAGAATGTTAATGCATAAAAAAGGGATCCGCAGTGGTAGTGGATGCACCGACCCTCAAAGGAAAATAAAAAATTACAACATAACTCAGACCCAAGCAATCCCTAAAGGAAAAACAGAAGATTTTCAAACTTTAAAAAATTTAAAGACACAGTACTCCCATTCTAGACAATCCTCTACTCATGTTCGTGGTTACCATTTTGGTGAAACTGATCCTGAATCTGACTATGAAAATGAAGAGGATTTAACCATAGCTTCAGCAGAAAAAATTCAGGCTTTCAAAGATTTAAAGAGACAGAACCACTTTTCTAAAATGTCATCTGTTCTTCATGTTCGTGATTACCATTTTGGTGAAACTGATTCTGAATCTGACTATGAAAATGAAGAGAATATATCCATAGATTCAGCAGAAAAAAATCAGATCTTTAAAGATTTAAAGAGACAGAACCACTTTTCCAGAATTTCATCTGTTGCTCATGTTCGTGATTTCCATTTTGGTGAAACTGATTCTGAGTCTGACTATGTAACTGAAGAGGATGCATTCATAGATTCAGCAGAAAAAATTCAGACCTTTAAAGACTTAAAGAGACAGGACTACTGTTCCAGAATACCATCTACTCCTCCTGTTTGTGATTCCTATCCTGATGATACTGATTCTGAGACTGAATATGTCAACAAGGAGGATGACTTCACAGATCCAGCTGAATTGGCATTAGACTGGTATGAGCGCAACTTTAATTTGCCACAGACTCAGACAAAATCTCAATCTATTGTTTATAATGACATGCTTGGTTGTTATATTTATGAAACAGACAGCTCCCATCAAGAATCCTCTCATGGAAATTCTGATCTTCCTATTTCTGATATTACCATGGATTCGTTGGATTGGACAGATTCAAAGCTGCAAGAAAAGACAACTGGTTTACAGACTGCTGTTTGGAGAAAAGGTCCCCTCAACTACCATGCTGATTTATCACATCAGAATTATGCATCCAGTGATGAAGAGGATTTCTGTTCTCAACCTTACTACAAGCCACAATGGCAGCAACCTAAGAAGCCTCATACTGGGAAGAAATCTAAGCTCTCTCTCTCGAAGAAGAAAATCCTTCTGCCCACAGAAAATCAGAAATGCAAAGAGGAAACTCAGCCTGAATCTCCTGTTTTAGTTTCTGTTGTACCAGACCCTCTCTTTCCTCCTGACACTGTCAACACCGAGCTGGATGATGTCTATAGTCACTATCAGTCTCTTCTTAAAGCATCTAATGGTATCTCTTCTCAGACTCTACAACAACTACAAAAACTGTTTCCAACTATTGAATTCTTGCATCCCTCTCATGCTGCCTCAATACCTGTAAACCCTGTGCTAGAAGCAAAAGATAATTCTGTTCCAGATATACAACCTTTCAGTTTACCAGAGATAATCCCTGGAGAATTTAGCTCTGATATTCAAACTCAAATAAGCATGCCTACTGAACTCCAGATAACTTCTCAGTCAGAATCTTGTGTCACAATTCCTCCGCATCTACCTGAGTGTGGCATATTGCAGTACACTTCACCTTCTCAAAATTCTTCTGTTATTGCATCTAAGAAATTGTTTCCCTTGGGAGATACTTTGCATCAACCTACATTTTCTACTACATCAGTTTCCTGTACAGGAATTCCTGATACTCAATCCTGTGAGGACAACTTTGAACCAAGTTTGCAAGTGGACATTCTTGAACCTGAAACTTGTACAAAAGTTCTTCAAGAAGATTCCCCTGTGCCCATTCCTGTTCCTGTTTTCCATGATTATACTACTAAACCTGACATCAAGGTGGACTCTCCTGTTTTTGACCCTGGTATGGGAATTCCTTTGTTTAACCCAGAAATGGGTGTAATAATACTTGATCCTGAAGATAGCCATGCCCTCTACTCAGAAGCGAGTATGGTTCTTGGCTCTAAAGTGGGTCTTGTTAATTCTTCGTTTATGAACCCTGAAGAAAGCCTTGCCCTCTGCTCAGAAGAGAGTATGGTTCCTGGCTCTAAAGTGGGTTCTTTTTCTTTCTCTATAGTTGAACCTTGCCCTGGCATGGGCATACCTTCACCTGATCCTACTGAGGATATTCCTGAACCTTGCCCAGATGTGGGTACTTCTGAACATTGCCCTGGCATGGGCATTCCTTCACCTGATCCTACTGAGGATAGTCCTGAACCTTGCCCAGATGTGGGTACTTCTGAACATTGCCCTGGCATGGGCATTCCTTCACCTGATCCTACTGAGGATATGACTGAACCTTGCCCAGATGTGGGTATTCCTGAACCTTACCCTGGTGTGGACATTCATATACCTATTCTTAGTGAGAACACTTTTGATTCTGAATCCAGTAAGGAGACATTTCATTTTGAATTAGAAGATGGCAAGAACTGGACAAATCTTGCACTCTACACTCCTATCTCCTATTTTGAAGAAAGCCCTGCTATTGCGTTAGAAGTGGCTATAGCTTTTTCTTTTGGAGTATATCTAATCCTCAGCCAAGAGGTTAATTCTGAGGATACTCAAATCTCTGACCCAAAGGTGGTTAATCTGGTTATCAATCCAGAATGCTGCATCTCTATTTCTGAAGCTGAGGAAAGCCTTTTCATATCTCTAGGACTGGCTGCCTTTTCATTGGCTATATACATGGTCATCTATCATGAAGAACATCCACCTGTCTACCCTCAGAATGATTCTGTGGTAGGAAGCTCATTGTATGTTACGTTCATGCATTCTCACGATGACTACAAAAAAGTTGACTTCAAGTTTTGTTCTCATCATTGTCAAGATCTTTTGATACCTGAATTACATGGCCTTTACTTCGTCATTCAACTTTTTCAAGAGATCTCCAACCCTCCTTTCTTGATTTCCGATTGGACTCACTACCTCCATACACCTACTACCGATTCTCCATATCAATTTTGTTCTCTCTCCTTTTGGATTATATTGGGCGCCCGGAGGTCGCCTTTAAGGAGGGGAATCTGTAACATATCTCAGCCTAATGTCACTATCCCTTTAAGAAATCCTTTTCTGACTGCTGCATTTGGGCAGTATTCACATTCAGCCTGCCTGCCTGCCTGATTAATCATTCATGCACCTGATTACCTCAGCCTCTTTTTAAGCCTTCTCAGGTCTAATGTGCCTTGCATTAACATTGAAGTTGTGATCCTGAACAGAGGTCTGTGACTGTTTCCTGCATGAACTTAGCAACTATTCCAAGATACAGCATTTCCTATTACCTATGCAAAATATCATCAAACCGCAAGTATCAAAAATATCTCCATTCTGTTTCCTGGACACAGCTACTTAACAATCTCTGAACTTTATTATAATTCAACTATGCTTTTGCTTACCATCACTCTCTAATTACAACAGCATCTTACTCAGAACTTTATAACTATTTCTCTGCTACAAGTTGTCATTGCTGAAATATCCTGCTGCAAATATGTTAACATATTCTGAACTCTGCATCTATGTGTTCAATTAAAAGCTTTCCTGTGATTCTCCAATATATGTTCAAACAGTAATTAATGCCTTAAAACTTAACTTTCACCTGTGCTGCTCTGCTAATTACTGACATACAGCTCATTATAATAATATGTACTGTGAACCTGCAATAGACCAAGTTTGCATCTAAATGCACAAACAGTAATTAATGCCTAAACTTGCAGCTTGTCTAAGTACCTGTGCAGCTGTGCTTTAACTCTGACATACAGCTTAATATAATATTATGTACTGTGAACCTGTAACAATCCTTAGTTTGCATCTAAGTGTCAAACTTTCACCAGATTACTCTGAAGCCTGAACATTCCACTTTGCTATATTTCTCTCTCATTGAATCCTGCAGTTACTTCTATTAACTAACTATAAGTCACAGTGAACTCAGAATATATTGTATACAAATGTTGCACTCTCCATTTATTCTACAATAACTTCTAGCAACTATGAATCACAGAATATCATCTATCCACGTCCAGGATACTCTTCCCCGGGTCAGGGGTCGGTGTCTTCAAATCCCTACCACTGCCCCGAGGGTCTGTTTCCTGAGCGCATGTACACCGGATCATGACACTATCCCAAACTTCCCCAACGTGTTAAATAGATGGTTCCAGGAGATAGAGTCGAATGCCTTTTCGGCATCGACCGTCAATAGAGCAAAATCGGCCTGTTTGAACCTCTTATCTTTCGGATTATGTATCATCAATTCAATGAGGAACATTGCTGTCCGGATATTTTTTGGTATCGTTCTCTTTGGCATAAACCTGCTTTGATCTGGATGGATTAAATCTCCTAATACTACACACTAGTACTTGGCTAATATCCTCCTGTAAAATTTTATAGAATTTCATGGGAATTAGATCAGGACCTGGAGCTTTACCACAAGATGCAGATTTTATAACTTGTATTATTTCTTCTACTGTTATCTCCTTATTTAAGATCTCTAGTTGTTCCGAATTAATCTTTGGTGTTTCGATTTTATTCCAAAATTTTGTCATTATTTCTGTGTCTGTTTTACCCATAGAGTAGAGTGTCTCATAGAAGGAATGAAATTTAGCTAGAATGTATTTTGGCGCAGTGTACCTTTTACCGTTTAGCTTAATAGCGCCAATATAATTGTTGTTCCTTTTGCTTTTGACTATTTTAGCTAATAATTTAGCAGTCTCTGGTGTGAATCTACTATATCTAACTTTATTATTGATATCTCTCTGGAAGATCTGCTGGTTTAGAAAAACTTCCCTCTCTGTTTTTGCCTCTTGATACTTTTGCCAATTTGCCCTTGAAGAATTTTATAGGCATTTTGAGTAACTATTTTTTAACTGATTTGATAGCTGATCCTCTCTTAACCTTAAATTCTTTTTTCTTGCACTCATGTATGCCTTAATTTGTCCTCTGATTAACGCCTTAGCTGTTTCCCAAAATATTTCAATCTTTGACAAATAACTACTATTGAGGAATACGTAGTCTTTCCATTTAGAGAGTAACCCGTTTCTGAATTTGAAATTAGCTAAGAGAAAAGAGGGGAAAACAAAGCTTGCTTTATTATCTGAAAATGGATTCAATTGACCAATTGAAATAGAAATAACAGCATGGTCCGACACTATAATGTTTGAGATGTCTGATGAAATCTCGGCGCCCAGTAAGGATTAACTTATTAAAATCATATCTATTCTTGAAAAACTCTTGTATGTTTTCGATTCACAAGAAAAGGCTCTCTCATCTGGATGCTGAGTCCTCCATATATCCCTCAATTTAAGACTTTTAGTAAAACTGCCAAGACTTTTTGCCTCCCTAGAGTACCTAGCACTCTTAAAATTCTTTAGCCTATCTAAATAGGGGTTGAATACTCTATTAAAATCGCCTCCTATTATAATTTGAGTGTCTATATATTCTATGAGCTTGACATACAAGTTTTCCCAAAAAAATTGGCAATATTCATTCGGCGCATATACTGAGCAAATTGTTAAATTAAGACCTTGTATATTCACTCTCAATATTAAAAACCTCCCCTCTTTATCCACCAGCTTGGATATGATTTTATAGTCTAATTTTTTTTTAAATAGGCAGGCCATTCCTCTTTTTTTTTACCTATTGCTGGGGTGGCTATTACCTCTCCAATCCAGCCCATCTTTAATTTTCCCGCTTCATTCTCATTAAGGTGGGTCTCTTGAATTAAAGCAATATCTGGAAGAAAACTTTTTAGGTGATGTATAATTTTCTTTCTTTTAGCTGGAGAGGAAATACCTCCCATGTTCCACGAGCTTATATTAAGCGCTTGGATCATCTAATTTCCTCTAATCCTGCCATGAACCTTGACATCTCTAGGGTGAGGACACGCTTAATCTGAGATAGAATGAAGGGGAATGAGGGAGAGAGAGGAAAAAAATAAAATAAAAAAAAAATAATAAAAAAAAAATAAATAAATAAAAGAAGACACAAAGAGGAAATTGTCTGTACAGAGTAGATATTTCCTTACAGCCCAGTATCTCTTTCTTACACATCATAAGATTATCACATAAGGTGTAGAATAGGGGAGCACATTCTAACAATTATGGTGATAAACCCATTATACTTTTTCCCTTTGTGATATAACCTTTTTAATAAATTGTTTAGCCTCTTCAGGATTATCAATGAATAATGTCTCGTTATTATATACAATTTTCAATTTAGCTGGGTAAATCAGATTGGTTTTAATGCCTAGATCAATCAATTGGGTACATAACGGAGAATTTTCTCTCCTTTTAGTCGTTGTTTCTACAGAGAAGTCATTAAAAAAATCAGGATTTGTTTATTGTTGAATTCAAAGGGATAATGTTTCCGATATAGCATTAAGACTTTAGACTTATCTTGAAAGTTGAGGAACTTTGCTATTATTGGTCTATGTGCATTCGGGGTGCCATCTTTAGACATGGCGGGGGCCCAGTCTATGTACTCTCTCGATTTTAATCGGTAGAAGTTCTATAGGATATCCTAATGCTTTAGGTAACTGAAATGATATTAAATCCATTATATCTGTAGCTTCTTTCAGGTGATTAAAGCCTATAAATCTTAGATTATTTCTCCTGGACCTGTCTTCCAGGTCCTCAACTCGTAGTTGAAGTGTGTGCAGGAGTTTAGCTTGAGAGTCTATAGACGATTGTTGACCAAATTGCCGGTCATCTATTTCTGATAATCTACATTCCATCTCAGTCAACCTATGTGAGAATTGCTTGATTTCATTAGACATAGCAATTATTTCCTTTTTTAAGTTATCAAATTGCGGCAGAAATATATCGGAAATTTGTTTAACCAGACTTTCCGTGTCAATGTGTTGACTCATGATAGGAATTTTCTCTGTTTGATCTACATCTATAGAACCAAAACTGTTTCTAGGTTTCCGATCCTTATTTGGCTTGGGAGGCATTATGTCGTTAATTTTTTTAGAACCAGTCACAAATCTATCAATCTAACGTTTCAACAAGATATGGCAGTATCCACGTGTAAATAAATATAGTGGAAGAGGAGAGAAAAAAAAAAAAAACCCTTCAAGTGAGTGTTGGGGTAGATCATCAAATTGTGCTCACGTGTGGGTGTATGAAGTGTCTAAGTCCCTAAATATCTGGGAAAAATGATCTAAATGGACGTATATGTAGTGGATGTGTTACTAATATATACAAAAGGAAGAGAGGAAAAAAAAAAAAAAAAACAGACCCCCCGAGTGTTGTTTAAAGTGAGTCAACTACTTTTGCTCACATATTCTGTATCTAATGTGGCTAAGTCCCTAAGTGTATGTGTATAGTTATTAAATTAATAAATGTGTCACAACTGTGTTACTTAAACGTGGAAAAAAAAGGGTGGACAAAAAAGAAAAAAACGTGAAAAGTGGTGAGCGTGATACTAACTAATAAAATGTGTGATGCTGCCTCACTGTTCTTGGATTGATTTCCAAGTCCTAATCAGTCACTACTGCTTCCTCAGTCAAATATAACAAATAGGTGGGATATAATCACCTACTCCACCACTACTGCTTCCCTAATCAAATTTCAGTATATAGTATATCAAGCAGGTGTAATATAATCACAACAGTTGCACACGATTTCTGTTGAACATGTAAGACCCCCCTTAACTTATTTAAACCAGCTTTTACCTTAAGGTTAAATCAAGTCAGAAGAAGACAGCGTTATCTCCCCTATCTCACAAATTAAACCCACTGTCCTTCTGCCTTTTTAAATATCACATATTACCCAGGATTCACAGGTTCCTACACCCATTCAGGCATACAAACCTTTTACCTAAAATGGGTGCAGTTATCTACTAATCTTCAATACAACTACACAGTCTTGTACAAAGCCTACTAGAGAAATGCATAAGTCAATACTAATCAATGTTAATACAATTGTACAACTCCAGTATTGAATTCTGATTTCATTACAAATCCTTATTGAAGAATCTTAAGCTTGAACGTGTTAATAATATGTCAATTCACAACTGTGGCATAGGGGAAATAATATAATAAACCTGGTATTATATACTTTTGTAGCTACACTTCTTTTATGTTTCAGCAGTTTAAGCTAATCATTGCTTTTACGCCTAGAAACTTTAAAGCAGAAATATATAACATTAGAATTTAGGTTGAAAAATCAAATGTAGTGGAGGGTCGATGTAAATTATAAACACAGTGTTTAATACAAACCTTCCTTAACACTTCTACTTAGTAATAATTCTTCTCTTTCTTTTCTATCTTTTCTTCTTCTTTCCCTTTTCCCCCTTCTGTTCCTCTTCTTCCCCCCCTTTCTTTCTTTCTCTCTCTTTCCTTCCCCTTCTCTCTTTCTTCCCTTTCCACCTTGAAATCCTTCTTATGACTATACCAAGACTAGTCTCTACCTGAGGGCTAGATAGGGCCGACTCAGTCGTATTAGTGCGATTACGCCAATCTTAGTAACATACTCTGATTTAACTAACGAACCTTAATACTAATTCTGCACTTAGCCCTTTTACCGCTATATATATGAAAATATGAGACTTGGGATTGGTATGATGATCCTATAGTTATACACTTTTGCAGCTGCACTTCTTTTCTATTACAGCAGATCTAGAAGCCCGTTGCTTTTACACTTGAAAATAATCCACCAAAAAAAACATCTAACATCTAACAAGAGATCTCAAGTTAGCTGGAAAACAGGGAGAATCAGCATAAATTTATAGACACAAAATGCAAGAGTCCAACAACACTTCTGCCTGATAAAAAAAAAAATATATATATCTTCTTGCACCATGAAACCTTCTATAATGTTATCAGGACTTGTTTGCTCACAAAAGGGAGTTTTAGTTAAACATCATAGTCCAGCAGTGGTTCCGGGGTCCCCAATTACCCCTATTTGGATTTGTGTTTTTAGATAACTGTGTCTATGTTTGCTTGACACGAAGATACTTTTAGAAGAGGCCTCTGGGTTATTTCACTCTTTTGCAGTTAGCCCCTACCAGAAAAACGAATGTTTGCTGGAAAAGTCTGATACAGATATCCCTTTAAGGACAAATTAGCAATTTGCTTAGCCCTAGATTTTGCAACCAGCTCTGTAGTAGTTCAACCAATGTTATGATTATGCTGTAACGACCACTTATTCTCAGCACCATAGGGATATATTGTAATCTTGTTCTCTGACTTTACTTAATATGGTATATGTTTAACATATCTTCACTGGAAATAACTCCCCTCAACATATATTAAATTACATGTCCAGGCCATATAATCTGGTGGCTTAATTTTTAGTTCTGCATGGATCAGCAAATCTCCTTTTATCAATTGCTGAGTAACTTGCCTTTAGTTATAAGCCAATACTATATATTCACTAATCATCAGGTAGGTGTCTTTAAGAAAAAGCAATCATGACCACTTTAACCAGCCTTAGTATAGTAAAGTAATACTTATCTGAGATCTTGCTTTACTCTGCGAGTTTCACGCACTTTGTTGGCTCTCTTGAGAGATTTCAACTCCTCTGAACCAGGCAGAGGATATAACATAGGCGGTTTCTCGTCTGTTCCTTTTCAAAGCCACTGGGTCTGCCACTCTCATATGTACTCAGTTCGTGAGGTGGGTAGCTTCTTGAACGCGGCCTCCTATCCCTGTGTAAGACGGGGGAGGAGCGGTATGACCCACTCCTATCCTGCGATCACTCACAGGGGTCTTGGGAGACCTTTCTTCAAGTATGTTTGCACTAGATCCTCCTCTTTAATTTTCTTCAGGGCCGACCTCAGTGACTGCTGCTGACCGGCAGCCACCCAACACCTTGTCACTTAGGCACTGTCCTCCAGAGCTCTGCAGTTTTACCTAGTGGCTCCCATATTCTCTTTCCTACGAGAACTGGCCGTGGCTCCAGCGACTGAGCCGTAATCGCAATACCGGGGAATATGATCTTGGCTGTCGGCTGCTCTTCCTCCTCCTTCCGCAGTCGTCGGCGTGCTCCGGGGCCTCGATGCTAGCCCCAAGGAGATCAAGCTTAAGCGGGTGGTAGAGCTGCCGAGGTAGCGATTACTCCAAACGCTACTTTTGCGCTCCAGTACTCTCTCCTCCCACTTCCGGATTCCCCAGGACAAAACCTTAATCAATAAAAAAATTCTAAGTTCAAATCAGAATTTTAATGAAACAAAAAAAAAAACGTTACTGTCCCTTTAAATTTGAAACTTTTTTTTTTTTAAATAAACTAGATAATCCTTAAATAAACTGCACAATAAATCTTGCAGCAACAATTTTACACAAAATGAATGCAAAAAGAGACACAAATGTTATAGTCCCTGAAATTCTGGGACTTAAATATAAACAGAGAAGCAGCCCCACAAAAAAACAACAGGCAACCCCCACACCTCAGCAAGCTCTGCTGAGGTGCCTACCTGACCTCCTTTCTGCCAGAAACAAAGTCAGTGATCCGGACTCCCACACAGCCACATCGGAGAGAACGCTGAACCACCTCTGAGGAGCTATGCAGCAGAGCTGCAACATCCAGGAACAAAAAGAAACTGCTAAAAAAAGGGCACCAAAACATCCTTGCTGCCTCAGATAAGCGTGGCCTAACACACCTCCCGGTAGCCATTAATACACAAACAAAAATCATGTACACCAAAGTGAAAACATAATAAACTGAACCTCCATAACATCCCCAGTGCCTGCAAAACTGCCCTACAATAAACCGATAACCTAGTAGGCTGATTGTATATTTAAACAGTATTAACTGTAAAAGTGTCAGATTCTCCTATATCAAAACAGGGAAAAAATAGGCACTTACCTCAAAAATCTGCCCGGCAGCAGGACAGCTCACTTGGTATGAGAGGGGCGTCCTAACTCACATGGACCTGTGGAAAAAAGAAAAGGCTGAGTAAACTTACTCAAACTTTTAACTAAGGGCAGCATGAAACTACTTGGTAGGCACAGTGGGGATTATACCCCACAAGTTCCCAAATGCTTAAAAGCCACCACTTGCTCTACTGAAGAGACTGACATGGACTACGGCTAACCCCCCAAAAAACCAGAACAAACTTGTTCTGCTTAAAAAATAAACTCTTGATTGAAGTATCAGCAAACCTAACTTTACCCCTTCTTACAACTGATACAAGCAAAGAGAATGACTGGGGATTGTGGGTAGGAGGAGTGGTATTTAACAGCTTTTGCTGTGGTGCTCTTTGCCTCCTCCTGCTGGTCAGGAGTGATATTCTCAACAGCAATTAAGATGATCCGTAGACTCACCGTGTCATTAGAAAGAAAATACATATGGGATCAAGAATGAGGCCTAAGGTTGAGCTTTTGGTGGTGCTAGCCTACCACCCGAGTACTTCACCTAAAGGTTGTCCGGTATTTTTATGAGCACAACTGCCAACCCTAGTCCCTATTAGCATATGAACAATTAAAATTTTAGCATCTGTTTGCACATATATGCATTTTATATGTTACACAGCTTTTATGTATGATCAGATTATGTTTCAGAGTAATAATGTTTATATACTGTATAATATATATATATATATATATATATATATATATATATATATATATATATATATATTATTTGCTTCAAAATAAAAACAAACTTTTCAAATAAATTTTTACACAAAAGGATATGTGTGACGAGTTTAAATTATGCTATTTAACATTTATTTATTTTTATTCTTTTTCATGTAAAACATTGTTTGGAACAAATTGTAATTGCTGCATTCTATATGCATTAGAAAGAAGAAAATAGACATAATTGCCCCCTCATTTGTGAAGCTGCTTCTTAATCTGTCCGCAACCTCAGAGGCTGCAAATAGCAAACAACCCAGACTCATTGGTCTAGAGTAACTAACAAGCTCTCCTCTTACGCAACTGGATTTGTGCGAGAAAGGGGAAGGGTTAAAGGGATACTAAACCCAATTTATTTAATGATTCAGATAGAACATGCAATTTTAAGCAACTTTCTAATTTACTTTTACTTTATTTAAAAAGCAGGAATGTAAAGCTTAGGAGCCAGCCCATTTTTGTTTCCGAACCTGGGTTATGCTTGTTTGTTGGTGACTAAATGTAGCCATCAAGCAAGCGCTATCCAGGGTACTGAACCTAAAATGAGCTTTACATTCCCCACATGTTAACAAATAGGGTTCAATAGCTTATCTTGGAACTATTCTAAATAAAATGTATTAGAGATTATAAACTAATGTATAATATTTACATGTATATACATAGACTTTGTGTCATTTTTTTCCCCTACAATTAACCCTTGCTGTTTGTCATTTTACTTTGTGGCAAAAATGGAAAAAAATATCCAAAGTATGATATGGAAAAAAAAAAAAAAAGCTTAAAATGTGTCCTAACCTAAAATGCGCAAATCCATTCCTTGTTGAAGCTAAGTAGGATTTAACCTAGCTCTCTGAGCAGAATGGCGTTTATCCTAGGCATCCAAACAACAAGATAATCTGCTTGTTGTATCAAAGTAAAATTATTGCTCTAAATTCTTAGGATACTCTCAGTTTTTCTGTGTGAAAATATGTAGCCTCAAAGTCTTGTCTGCAGACAATGGATCCAAAGATATGTTTATGAATATTCTCTTTGTGCAATTTTCTTTTTACTTCATCTGGAATCTGTGACTAAAAGATTACAGGTGGTTAAGATTCTTAAGATTCTATTGAATAAAGAGTAAATATATCTATATTATTTTAAACATATTCATTCAGATTTAATGGTAAATATTTTCTAAGTTTGATTTTAAAGGGACATAAAAGTACAAAAAAAGAAACTGCTCTAATTTGTTAGAACATTTTATTAATGCACTCTGGAACAGAAATGCACTACAGGGGTTTATCTGAACAAATTTTAGTGAATGACAAGAGGAATATGTTTGTAGCCACCAGCTAGCTCCCAGTAGTGCATTACTGCTCCTTAGCCTCACTTTGTGGAATAAAATGAGTATAGAGTTCAGTCTTTTTGATGTATTACTAACATTTACTCTATATATAGTGGAATCACATAAATTTGAAATAAATAGCATAATATCAAAAAGTTAAATACTCCCCAAAAGATACAGTATAGACATTTATGCAACAATGTTATCAAAAACATGCTGCTAGAGGGAAACTTAAAGTGTTGGTAAATCCTTGTGTTTTTGAAACACTAGGAAATATCATTGGAACAAATAAAAGGGACTTTCAGTCATGAAGTATAAAATACTTCATGCTAAAAGCGCTTTTATTTGTTTGCAGCATTCGACACACTGAGCTGCTAAGGCAGCCCACGGCAGAACACTATTTGGCTGAGAGGTGACATTTCCATCTCTTAGCCAATAGCCGTGTGGGAAATCCATCGCCAGTCGGCTCCAAGCTGGATTTCCGTGAATGCTGCAAACAAATAAAAGAGCTTTCAGCATGAAGTATTTTATACTTCCTAACTGAAAGTCCCCTTTATTTATTTCAATGGTAAATCCTAGCAATTCAGAAACGCTAGGATTTACCATCACTTTAAAATCTAATGCAATCATAGACTATAGTGGTTTGCACTGACATTTCTCTTATTAAAGCACCTGATCATACAAGATAGGTTAAACAACTCTATATACACAGAACTATCATAAAAACAGGATCTTCAGGTGCGGAACCGGCAGCAGCCATGATGGCGGTGCAACACCAGAGTGGCACTAACCGGATCCATATCTACTACTCTTCCCAGCGGTAAAACGCACAAAGAACCTGAGATGCCTACCTAATAAGATGCCCCACATAAAGGCCAACATCCAGATATATTTTGTTGAGGCAGTGACAACGTACAACACAAGTTATCTGCTCCGCAACTGACCTCTGCAGATCACAGGTGCCATTTTACCTGCATCAGATCCCATACACATGGAGTAAAAAAGGCTCCAACACAGGAGGTCTAGGCTAGAGATTGGCTCATAGACAAGGGACACGGCACTTCCAAGCAGCCGGAACCACGATACCCAGTGTCCACACGCTGCAGTGCACACGCGCACAGACTAAGCCACACACAGATTATATTATAAATTAGAAACTTCACTCTGCACCATTGCGGATTTTGTGAGGTGATTACTAAGGTTTAACTATATGCTGGGAGACCTAGTAATACTTTAATATGGACAATATCCTGGTTACAAAACCCAGGATTTACACAATTTACAACACAGCTTTTAGAAGGCCATCTGCTCCAAAGTATATAATATCACTGCAGAGACCCTTCTTCTAAATAATATAAGATATACATAACCCTCTATTAACCTTAAAACTTTTGGACATATTCAGCAAAATCCTATAAATAATATAAAGGGGAAACATACAACACTAGTGTATAAACTGACAGAATGGCGACTAGGAAACCACCCAGACAAGATAAACCGGCCAAATCTACAACTGGCAAAGCAAATACTATGCACTCCTACTTTACCAATGTGGAGCAAGCTACCTAACCATCAGCCACTGCTAGTCAGGGAAAAATAGGGCAACCAGCCTCCTCACAAGATCCCAAGAATGAGGGTGATACACAAATCCCGACCTCTTTATTAACTAATCTTGCCTCTAAACAAGACACTACAGAAATCTTCAGAACATGTCTAAAAGAGGATATAAAACAGGAGCTGTCTACCTTGGGGTCTAGAGTTGAGATGCTGTAGGAAAATAATGAAAAATTGACAAAAAAAATTGTCAAAAAATAGATGACCTTGAGAATAGAAGCAGGAGGAAAAACCTGAGAATTAGAGGCATTGCTGAGTCAGTCCTTCCCCGCGACCTCCCAGAATATCTAAAAGCCTTATTCAACATGAAGTAAAACATAATTTATGTAAGAACTTACCTGATAAATTCATTTCTTTCATATTAGCAACAGTCCATGAGCTAGTGACGTATGGGATATACATTCCTACCAGGAGGGGCAAAGTTTCCCAAACCTTAAAATGCCTATAAATACACCCCTCACCACACCCACAATTCAGTTTAACGAATAGCCAAGAAGTGGGATGATAAGAAAAAAGTGCGAAAGCATATAAAATAAGGAATTGGAATAATTGTGCTTTATACAAAAAAATCAAAACCACCACAAAAAAGGGCGGGCCTCATGGACTCTTGCTAATATGAAAGAAATGAATTTATCAGGTAAGTTCTTACATAAATTATGTTTTCTTTCATGTAATTAGCAAGAGTCCATGAGCTAGTGACGTATGGGATAATGATTACCCAAGATGTGGATCTTTCCACACAAGAGTCACTAGAGAGGGAGGGATAAAATAAAGACAGCCAATTCCTGCTGAAAATAATCCACACCCAGAATAAAATTTAATGAAAAAACATAAGCAGAAGATTCAAACTGAAACCACTGCCTGAAGTACGTTTCTACCAAAAACTGCTTCAGAAGAAGAAAACACATCAAAATGGTAGAATATAGTAAAAGTATGCAAAGAGGACCAAGTTGCTGTTTTGCAAATCTGATCAACCGAAGCTTCATTCTTAAACGCCCAGGAAGTAGAAACTGACCTAGTAGAATGAGCTGTAATCCTTTGAGGCGGAGTGTTACCCGACTCAACATAGGCATGATGAAATAAAGATTTCAACCAAGATGCCAAAGAAATGGCAGAAGCTTTCTGGTCTTTTCTAGAACCGGAAAAGATGACAAATAGACTAGAAGTCTTTCGGAAAGACTTAGTAGCTTCAACATAATATTACAAAGCTCTAACAGCATCCAAAGAATGCAATGATTTCTCCTTAGAATTCATAGGATTAGGACATAATGAAGGAACCACAATTTCTCTACTAATGTTGTTAGAATTCACAACCTTAGGTAAAAAATTCAAAAGAAGTTCGCAGCACTGCCTTATCCTGATGCAAAATCAGAAAAGGAGACTCAAAAAAAAGAGTAGATAATTCAGAGACTCTTCTGGCAGAAGAGATGGCCAAAAGAAACAAAACTTTCCAAGAAAGTTATATAACGACCAAAGAATGCATGGGTTCAAAAGGAGGAGCTTGAAGAGCCCCCAGAACCAAATTCAAACTCCAAGGAGGAGAAATTGACTTAATGACAAGTTTTATACGAACCAAAGCTTGTACAAAAACATAATTTATGTAAGAACTTACCTGATAAATTCATTTCTTTCATATTAACAAGAGTCCATGAGCTAGTGACGTATGGGATATACATTCCTACCAGGAGGGGCAAAGTTTCCCAAACCTTAAAATGCCTATAAATACACCCCTCACCACACCCACAAATCAGTTTAACGAATAGCCAAGAAGTGGGGTGATAAGAAAAAAAGTGCGAAGCATATAAAATAAGGAATTGGAATAATTGTGCTTTATACAAAAAAATCATAACCACCACAAAAAAGGGTGGGCCTCATGGACTCTTGTTAATATGAAAGAAATGAATTTATCAGGTAAGTTCTTACATAAATTATGTTTTCTTTCATGTAATTAACAAGAGTCCATGAGCTAGTGACGTATGGGATAATGACTACCCAAGATGTGGATCTTTCCACACAAGAGTCACTAGAGAGGGAGGGATAAAATAAAGACAGCCAATTCCTGCTGAAAATAATCCACACCCAAATAAAAGTTTAACAAAAAACATAAGCAGAAGATTCAAACTGAAACCGCTGCCTGAAGAACTTTTCTACCAAAAACTGCTTCAGAAGAAGAAAATACATCAAAATGGTAGAATTTAGTAAAAGTATGCAAAGAGGACCAAGTTGCTGCTTTGCAGATCTGGTCAACCGAAGCTTCATTCCTAAACGCCCAGGAAGTAGAAACTGACCTAGTAGAATGAGCTGTAATTCTTTGAGGCGGAATTTTACCCGACTCAACATAGGCAAGATGAATTAAAGATTTCAACCAAGATGCCAAAGAAATGGCAGAAGCTTTCTGGCCTTTCCTAGAACCGGAAAAGATAACAAATAGACTAGAAGTCTTACGGAAAGATTTCGTAGCTTCAACATAATATTTCAAAGCTCTAACAACATCCAAAGAATGCAATGATTTCTCCTTAGAATTCTTAGGATTAGGACATAATGAAGGAACCACAATTTCTCTACTAATGTTGTTGGAATTCACAACTTTAGGTAAAAATTCAAAAGAAGTTCGCAACACCGCCTTATCCTGATGAAAAATCAGAAAAGGAGACTCACACGAAAGAGCAGATAATTCAGAAACTCTTCTAGCAGAAGAGATGGCCAAAAGGAACAAAACTTTCCAAGAAAGTAATTTAATGTCCAATGAATGCATAGGTTCAAACGGAGGAGCTTGAAGAGCTCCCAAAACCAAATTCAAACTCCATGGAGGAGAAATTGACTTAATGACAGGTTTTATACGAACCAAAGCTTGTACAAAACAATGAATATCAGGAAGAATAGCAATCTTTCTGTGAAAAAGAACAGAAAGAGCAGAGATTTGTCCTTTCAAAGAACTTGCGGACAAACCCTTATCCAAACCATCCTGAAGAAATTGTAAAATTCTCGGTATTCTAAAAGAATGCCAAGAAAAATGATGAGAAAGACACCATGAAATATAAGTCTTCCAGACTCTATAATATATCTCTCGAGATACAGATTTACGAGCCTGTAACATAGTATTAATCACGGAGTCAGAGAAACCTCTATGACCAAGAATCAAGCGTTCAATCTCCATACCTTTAAATTTAAGGATTTCAGATCCGGATGGAAAAAAGGACCTTGTGACAGAAGGTCTGGTCTTAACGGAAGAGTCCATGGCTGGCAAGATGCCATCCGGACAAGATCCGCATACCAAAACCTGTGAGGCCATGCCGGAGCTATTAGCAGAACAAACGAGCATTCCCTCAGAATCTTGGAGATTACTCTTGGAAGAAGAACTAGAGGCGGAAAGATATAGGCAGGATGATACTTCCAAGGAAGTGATAATGCATCCACTGCCTCCGCCTGAGGATCCCGGGATCTGGACAGATACCTGGGAAGTTTCTTGTTTAGATGAGAGGCCATCAGATCTATCTCTGGGAGCCCCCACATTTGAACAATCTGAAGAAATACCTCTGGGTGAAGAGACCATTCGCCCGGATGCAACGTTTGGCGACTGAGATAATCCGCTTCCCAATTGTCTACACCTGGGATATGAACCGCAGAGATTAGACAGGAGCTGGATTCCGCCCAAACCAAAATTCGAGATACTTCTTTCATAGCCAGAGGACTGTGAGTCCCTCCTTGATGATTGATGTATGCCACAGTTGTGACATTGTCTGTCTGAAAACAAATGAACGATTCTCTCTTCAGAAGAGGCCAAAACTGAAGAGCTCTGAAAACTGCACGGAGTTCCAAGATATTGATCGGTAATCTCACCTCCTGAGATTCCCAAACTCCTTGTGCCGTCAGAGATCCCCACACAGCTCCCCAACCTGTGAGACTTGCATCTGTTGAAATTATAGTCCAGGTCGGAAGAACAAAAGAAGCCCCCTGAATTAAACGATGGTGATCTGTCCACCACGTTAGAGAGTGCCGAACAATCGGTTTTAAAGATATTAATTGATATATCTTCGTGTAATCCCTGCACCATTGGTTCAGCATACAGAGCTGAAGAGGTCGCATGTGAAAACGAGCAAAGGGGATCGCGTCCGATGCAGCAGTCATAAGACCTAGAATTTCCATGCATAAGGCTACCGAAGGGAATGATTGAGACTGAAGGTTTCGACAGGCTGTAATCAATTTTAGACGTCTCTTGTCTGTTAAAGACAAAGTCATGGACACTGAATCTATCTGGAAACCCAGAAAGGTTACCCTTGTTTGAGGAATCAAAGAACTTTTTGGTAAATTGATCCTCCAACCATGATCTTGAAGAAACAACACAAGTCGATTCGTATGAGACTCTGCTAAATGTAAAGACGGAGCAAGTACCAAGATATCGTCCAAATAAGGAAATACCACAATACCCTGTTCTCTGATTACAGACAGAAGGGCACCGAGAATCTTTGTGAAAATTCTTGGAGCTGTAGCAAGGCCAAACGGTAGAGCCACAAATTGGTAATGCTTGTCTAGAAAAGAGAATCTCAGGAACTGATAATGATCTGGATGAATCGGAATATGCAGATATGCATCCTGTAAATCTATTGTGGACATATAATTCCCTTGCTGAACAAAAGGCAATATAGTCCTTACAGTTACCATCTTGAACGTTGGTATCCTTACATAACGATTCAATAATTTTAGATCCAGAACTGGTCTGAAGGAATTCTCCTTCTTTGGTACAATGAAGAGATTTGAATAAAACCCCATCCCCTGTTCCGGAACTGGAACTGGCATAATTACTCCAGCCAACTCTAGATCTGAAACACAATTCAGAAATGCTTGAGCTTTCACTGGATTTACTGGGACATGGGAAAGAAAAAATCTCTTTGCAGGAGGTCTCATCTTGAAACCAATTCTGTACCCTTCTGAAACAATGTTCTGAATCCAAAGATTGTGAACAGAACTGATCCAAATTTCTTTGAAAAAACGTAACCTGCCCCCTACCAGCTGAACTGGAATGAGGGCCGTACCTTCATGTGAACTTAGAAGCAGGCTTTGCCTTTCTAGCAGGCTTGGATTTATTCCAGACTGGAGATGGTTTCCAAACTGAAACTGCTCCTGAGGACGAAGGATCAGGCTTTTGTTCTTTGTTGAAACGAAAGGAACGAAAACGATTGTTAGCCCTGTTTTTACCTTTAGACTTTTTATCCTGTGGTAAAAAAGTTCCTTTCCCACCAGTAACAGTTGAAATAATAGAATCCAACTGAGAACCAAATAATTTGTTTCCCTGGAAAGAAATGGAAAGTAGAGTTGATTTAGAAGCCATATCAGCATTCCAAGTCTTAAGCCATAAAGCTCTTCTGGCTAAGATAGCCAGAGACATAAATCTAACATCAACTCTAATAATATCAAAAATGGCATCACAGATGAAATTATTAGCATGCTGGAGAAGAATAATAATATCATGAGAATCACGATTTGTTACTTGTTGCGCTAGAGTTTCCAACCAAAAAGTTGAAGCTGCAGCAACATCAGCCAATGATATAGCAGGTCTAAGAAGATTACCTGAACATAGATAAGCTTTTCTTAGAAAAGATTCAATTTTTCTATCTAAAGGATCCTTAAACGAGGTACCATCTGATGTAGGAATGGTAGTACGTTTAGCAAGGG
This sequence comes from Bombina bombina, assembly GCF_027579735.1. NCBI lineage: Eukaryota > Metazoa > Chordata > Amphibia > Anura > Bombinatoridae > Bombina > Bombina bombina. The sequence goes on from NC_069502.1 coordinate 160,743,502, forward strand.
TAGAAATAGCCCCATCAACTTTAGGGATTTTGTCCCAAAATTCTAATCTGTCAGGCGGAACAGGATATAATTGCTTAAAACGTTTAGAAGGAGTAAATGAATTACCCAATCTATCCCATTCCTTAGCAATTACTGCAGAAATAGCATTAGGAACAGGAAAGACTTCTGGAATAACCGCAGGAGCTTTAAAAACCTTATCCAAACGTATAGAATTAGTATCAAGAGGACTAGAATCCTCTATTTCTAAAGCAATTAGTACTTCTTTAAGTAAAGAGCGAATAAATTCCATCTTAAATAAATATGAAGATTTATCAGCATCAATCTCTGAGACAGAATCCTCTGAACCAGAAGAGTCCAAAGAATCAGAATGATGGTGTTCATTTAAAAATTCATCTGTAGAGAGAGAAGATTTAAAAGACTTTTTACGTTTACTAGAAGGAGAAATAACAGACAAAGCCTTCTTTATGGATTCAGAAACAAAATCTCTTATGTTATCAGGAACATTCTGCACCTTAGATGTTGAGGGAACTGCAACAGGCAATGGTACATCACTAAAGGAAATATTATCTGCATTAACAAGTTTGTCATGACATTTAATACAAACAACAGCTGGAGGAATAGCTACCAAAAGTTTACAGCAGATACACTTAGCTTTGGTAGATCCAGCAGGCAGAGGTTTTCCTGTAGTATCTTCTGGCTCAGATGCAACGTGAGACATCTTGCAATATGTAAGAGAAAAAACAACATATAAAGCAAAATAGATCAAATTCCTTATAAGACAGTTTCAGGAATGGGAAAAAATGCCAAACATCAAGCTTCTAGCAACCAGAAGCAAATGAAAAATGATTCTGAAATAATGTGGAGACAAAAGCGACGCCCATATTTTTTGGCGCCAAATAAGACGCCCACATTATTTGGCGCCTAAATGCTTTTGGCGCCAAAAATGACGCCACATCCGGAACGCCGACATTTTTGGCGCAAAATAACGTCAAAAAAATGACGCAACTTCCGGCGACACGTATGACGCCGGAAACGGAAATTAATTTTTGCGCCAAAAAAATCCGCGCCAAGAATGACGCAATAAAATGAAGCATTTTCAGCCCCCGCGAGCCTAACAGCCCACAGGGAAAAAGTCAAATTTTTGAGGTAAGAAAAATATGATAATTAAAGCATAATCCCAAATATGAAACTGACTGTCTGGAAATAAGGAAAGTTGAACATTCTGAGTCAAGGCAAATAAATGTTTGAATACATATATTTAGAACTTTATAAATAAAGTGCCCAACCATAGCTTAGAGTGTCACAGAAAATAAGACTTACTTACCCCAGGACACTCATCTACATGTTTGTAGAAAGCCAAACCAGTACTGAAACGAGAATCAGTAGAGGAAATGGTAAATATAAGAGTATATCGTCGATCTGAAAAGGGAGGTAAGAGATGAATCTCTACGACCGATAACAGAGAACCTTATGAAATAGACCCCGTAGAAGGAGATCACTGCATTCAATAGGCAATACTCTCCTCACATCCCTCTGACATTCACTGCACGCTGAGAGGAAAACCGGGCTCCAACTTGCTGCGGAGCGCATATCAACGTAGAATCTAGCACAAACTTACTTCACCACCTCCCTTGGAGGCAAAGTTTGTAAAACTGATTTGTGGGTGTGGTGAGGGGTGTATTTATAGGCATTTTAAGGTTTGGGAAACTTTGCCCCTCCTGGTAGGAATGTATATCCCATACGTCACTAGCTCATGGACTCTTGTTAATTACATGAAAGAAACAATGAATATCAGGAAGATTAGCAATCCTTCTGTGAAAAAGAACAGAAAGAGCAGAGATTTGTCTTACAAGAAACTTGCGGACAAACCTTTATCTAAACCATCCTGAAGAAATATAAGTCTTCCAGACTCTATAATATATCTCTCTAGATACAGATTTACGAGCCTGACACATAGTATCAATCACAGAGTCAGAGAAACCTCTTTGACCAAGAATCAAGCGTTCAAACTCCACACCTTAAAATTAAGGTTTTGAGATCCTGATGGAAAAAAGAACCTTGAGACAGAAAGACTGGTCTTAACGGAAGAGTCCACAGCCGGCAAGAGGCCATCCGGACAAGATCCGCATACCAAAACCTGTGAGGCCATGCTGGAGCTACCAGCAGGACAAACGAGCATTCCTTTAGAATATTGGAGAATACCCTTGGAAGAAAAACTAGAGGCGGAAAGATATAGGCAGGATGACACTTGTAAGGAAGAGATAATGCATCCACTGCCTCCGCCCGAGGATCCCGGGATCCGGACAGATACCAGGGAAGTTTCTTGTTTAGATGAGAAGCCATCAGATCTATTTCTGGGAGTTCCCACATTTGAACAATCTGAGGAAATACCTCTGGGTGAAGACCATTCGCCCAGGTGCAACGTTTGGCGACTGAGATAATCCGCTTTCCAATTGTCCATACCTGGGATATGAACCGCAGAGATTAGACAGGAGCTGGATTCCGCCCAAACCAAAATTCTAGATACTTCTTTCATAGCCAGAGGACTGTGAGTCCCTCCTTGATGATTGATGTATGCCACAGTTGTGACATTGTCTATCTGAAAACAAATGAACAACTCTCTCTTCAGAAGAGGCCAAGACTGAAGAGCTCTGAAAATTGCACGGAGTTCCAAAATATTGATCGGAAATCTCACCTCCTGAGATTCCCAAACCCCTTGTGCCGTCAGATACCCCCACACAGCTCCCCAACCTGTAAGACTTGCATCTGTTTAGATTATAGTCCAGGTCGGAAGAACAAGAAGCCCCCTGAACTAAACGATGGTGATCTGTCCACCATGTCAGAGAGTGTCGTATAATCGGTTTAAAGATATTAATTGAGATATCTTTGAGTAATCCCTGCACCATTGGTTCAGCATACAAAGCTGAAGAGGTCGCATGTGAAAATGAGCAATGGAGATCGCATCTGATGCGGCAGTCCTAAGACCTAAAATTTCCATGCATAAGGCTACCAAAGGGAATGATTGTGACTGAAGGTTTTGACAAGCTGATATCAATGTTAAACTTCTCTTGTCTGACAAGGACAGAGTCATAGACACTGAATCTATCTAGAAACCTAAAAAGGTTACCCTTGTCTGAGGAATCAATGAACTGATTGGTAAATTGATCCTCCAACCATGAACTTGAAGAAACAACACAAGTCGATTCGTATGAGATTCTTCGAAAATAAGAAGACTGAGCAAGTACCCAGATATCGTCCAATAAGGAAATACCAAAACCCTGTTCTCTGATTACAGAAAGAAGGGCACCGAGAACCAAAAAAATTCTTGGAACTGAGGCTAGGCCAAACGGTAGAGCCACAAAACTGGTAATGCTTGTCTAAAAAGAGAATCTCAGACACTAAAAGTGATCTGGATGAATCGGAATATGCAGATACACATTCTGTAAATCTATTGTAGACATATAATGCCCTTGCTAAACAAAAGGCAGGATAGTCCTACAGTAACCATCTTGAATGTTGGTATCCTTACATAACGATTCAATATTGATAGATCCGGAACTGGTCTGAAGGAATTGACCTTCTTTGGTACAATGAAGAGATAAAATAAAACCCCAGCCCCTGTTCCAGAACTGGAACTGGCATAATTACTCCAGCCAACTCTAGATCTGAAACACATTTCAGAAATGCTGAGCCTTTGCTGTGTTAACTGGGACACGGGAAAGAAAAAAATCTCTTAGCAGGAGGCCTTAACTGAAGCCAATTCTGTACCTTTCTGAAACAATGTTCTGAAACCAGAGATTGAGAACGGAATTGATCCAAATTGAAGAAAACGTAATCTGCCCCATACCAGCTGAGCTGGAATAAGGTCCGCACCTTCATGGGTACTTAGGAGCTGGCTATAGGTTTTCTATAAGGCTTGGATATATTCCAAACTGGAAATAGTTTCCAAACTGATACCGCTCCCGAGGATGAAGGATCAGGCTTTTGTTCCTTATTATGAGGAAAGGAACGAAAATGATTATTAGACCTAAATTTACCTTAGATTTTTTATCCTTTGGTAAAAAAGTTCCCTTCCTTCCAGAAACAGTTGAGATAATAATTTATTACCCTGGAAAGAAAGGGAAAGCAAAGGTGACTTAGAAGACATATCAGCATTCCAAGTTTAATCCATAAAGCTTTTCTAGCTAAAATAGCTAGAGACATATACCTGACATCAACTCTAATGATATCAAAAGATGGTATCACCAATAAAATTATTAGCATGTTATAGAATAATAATAATGCTATAAAATTATGATCTGTTACTTGTTGCGCTAAAGCTTCTAACCAAAAAGTTGAGGCTGCAGCAACATCCGCTAAAAATATAGCAGGTCTAAGAAGATTACCTGAACATAAGTAAGCTTTTCTTAGAAAGGATTCAATTTTCCTATCTAAAGGATCCTTAAATGAAGTACTATCTGCCGTAGGAATAGTAGCACATTTAGCAGGAGTAGAGACAGCCCCATAACCTTAGGGATTTTGTCCCCAAAAAAACTCTAATCTGTCAGATGGCACAGGATATAATTGCTTAAACGTTTAGAAGGAGTAAAAGAATTACCCAAATTATTCCATTCCCTGGAAATTACTTCAGAAATAGCATCAGGGAGATTAAACACTTCTGGAATAACTACAGGAGATTTAAAAACCTTATTTAAACGTTTAGATTTAGTATCAAGAGGACCAGAATCCTCTATTTCTAATGCAATTAATACTTCTTTAAATAAAGAACGAATAAATTCCATCTTGAACAAATACAAAGATTTATCAGCATCAACCTCTGAGACAGAAACCTCTGAACCAGAAGAACCATTATCAGTATCAGAATGATGATGTTCATTTAAAAATTCATCTGAAAAAAGAGAAGTTTTAAAAGACTTTTATGTAAACTAGAAGGAGAAATAACAGACATAGCCTTCTTAATGGATTTAAAAAATAAAATCTCTTATGTTTATCAGGAACACTCTGAAAATTAGATGTTGACGGAACAGCAACAGGTAATGTAACAGTACTAAAGGAAATTTTATCTGCATTAATAAGTTTGTCATGACATGCAATACAAACAACAGCTGGAGAAACAGATACCAAAAATTATAGCAGATACACTTAGCTTGGTAGCTCCAGCACTGGACAGCGATTTTCCTGTAGTATCTTCTGACTCAGATGCAACGTGAGACATCTTGCAATATGTAAGAGAAAAAACAACATATAAAGCAAAATTGATCAAATTCCTTAAATGACAGTTTCAGGAATGGGAAAAAATGCCAAAGAACAAGCTTCTAGCAACCAGAAGCAATGAAAAAATGAGACTGAAATAATGTGGAGACAAAAGCGACACCCTTATTTTTTAGCGCCAAATAAGACGCCCACATTATTTGGCGCCTAAATGCTTTTGGCGCCAAACATGACGCCACATCCGGAACGCCGACATTTTTGGCGCAAAATAACGTCAAAAAATGACGCAACTTCCGGCGACACGTATGACGCCGGAAACGGAAAAGAATTTTTGCGCCAAAAAAGTCCGCGCCAAGAATGACGCAATAAAATTAAGCATTTTCAGCCCCCGCGAGCCTAACAGCCCACAGGGAAAAAAAGAGTCAAATTTTTGAAGGTAAGAAAAAATGATTAATTCAAATGCATTATCCCAAATATGAAACTGACTGTCTGAAAAATAAGGAAAGTTGAACATTCTGAGTCAAGGCAAATAAATGTTTGAATACATATATTTAGAACTTTATAAACAAAGTGCCCAACCATAGCTTAGAGTGTCACAGAAAATAAGATTTACTTACCCCAGGACACTCATCTACATGTTTGTAGAAAGCCAAACCAGTACTGAAACGAGAATCAGCAGAGGTAATGGTATATATAAGAGTATATCGTCGATCTGAAAAGGGAGGTAAGAGATGAATCTCTACGACCGATAACAGAGAACCTATGAAATAGACCCCGTAGAAGGAGATCACTGCATTCAAATAGGCAATACTCTCCTCACATCCCTCTGACATTCACTGCACGCTGAGAGGAAAACCGGGCTCCAACTTGCTGCGGAGCGCATATCAACGTAGAATCTAGCACAAACTTACTTCACCACCTCCATCGGAGGCAAAGTTTGTAAAACTGAATTGTGGGTGTGGTGAGGGGTGTATTTATAGGCATTTTAAGGTTTGGGAAACTTTGCCCCTCCTGGTAGGAATGTATATCCCATACGTCACTAGCTCATGGACTCTTGCTAATTACATGAAAGAAATCATCTTACATGGACAGTATCTTCTGGGTTAGGGCGTATAAAGCACTGCAACCAAAACCACCTGATGCCGCGCCTCCTAGACATATAATTATCTGATTCAAAGTCTTCCAAGAAAAATAAATTATCCTTACCCAATCAAAGAAAAAACAGCACATCAGATTTAGGGGTACTGCCATACAATTCTTCCAGGACCTTTCCACCAGAACCCTATAACGTAGAAAGGACTTTCCCCCTCTTACCACCTTACTGAGATCAAAAAAGATCCCTTACCACTGGGAATTCCCCACACAACTAATGGTAATAATTTACAAAATGAGTGGTTTATTTTCTAACGTCAGAAGATATCACACCATTCTGCGAGGAAATAGGACCTGAACCACCTCTGGAAACTGAATCCTCTACAACTCAACCACAAAGTAATCTGAAGAGGCCACATACACGACAAGAAAAATGGCGCACCAACACACCCAAGAAAGGGAGAGCCTTAACAAGGACTGTAATCAAACACAATCCCTCGAGCACTCAATGCTCACCTCACACATCAGGATCCGACCTAGGATTAAAGCAACAACCTTCAAGACTGTAGTTGCCTTTATCATAACACATTTTGCAGATAACATGTGCTCCTAAGAAGCAACCAGGTAATTACATATGAATGCTGCCCCCTTTTTTAACTTTCCAATCCCATATATGGGCCTCTAACATAATTTATGCCCTTCAATTAAGAGTAGGGAACATTACTTTCCTATCACTTCTAATCTCGCTCTTAAACAGGACCCTAGCATTATGCAACCCCCATTTGTTTGCCTCTCTTTATGCCTTTTTCTAGGCTGTGAGAATTGTTTTTGCCTTTGTTATTATTTGTTTACACGTATTGTTTATTACAATGTTTCTATTACTGTTTGTTGATATAGTACTGTATTCTAAGAAGTTACTAATAAGTGACGAAGCAGAACTCCTAAACCCTAATACGCAAATAAATATTTATAATAATCAATACCCCATTTCATATGTAAATGATCCCCCATGACACATACGGAAGTAAGATCCCAACATGTCCTATCACTACTAATGCAAAAAATGCTAAGAACCTGAACTTCCCATACAAGTGCTTCAAAGCCCTCTCTGACACTGCAAACCCCATATAGATATATTGTTTCTCCAAGAAACACATTTCAGACAAAACAAAGAACCCAGATACTTTGGCTCAACGTCGACTCAACATTTTTATAGCTTTGGCCCCACCAAGAAAGGAGGAGTCAGTATACTGATTAAAAAAATCTGTCCCCTTTACACTTATCCAAAAAACTACAGATACAGATTCTTGGGACTGGACGGTCTTCTTTTAGGGAGATCCATAACGTTGATTAATATATATGCCCTACTGCTACTCTAAAATGATTTTTTTGTCACATTTAATTGCCTAGTAGAAATTTCCAAAGGCCCAATATATCTAGGAGGCGACTTTAATATCCCCATCCAACCCATATTAGACAGCACAAACCCTCATATCCGACACCCTTCTAAAGTTAGGAGAAGCCAAAAGTCTTAAGAACTTTATGATACTTAGCGATGTATCCACCGGATTATACTTTTTTTCTCATACCCCAATAAAACACACAGCAGGATCAATTATATATTCACCGACCAAATAGGCTTAACTAACATAACCAGCTTCGAGATCTCTCCCACAGCCTGGTCTGATCATAACGGGGTTAAGCTACAATTTAACTGGTTGGATGAACCTTTAGGCCCCTATCTCTGTAAACTAGACAACACACTCTTAAATAACACAGAAACAATACAAAAGTTAAATAATATGATCCCTGAATACTTTCAAATTAATTATTCTTCTACAGACAATAACTTTGCCTTATGGGAGGCACATGAATGCCTATTATAGGGTGAATTTATCAAATTAAAAGCCCAATTAAGAAGATTCCAGCAGACAACCTTTCACAAAGTATCTACCAAATTCTCGGAACTAGATTAGCTACATAAAAAATCCCCTTTAGATCGCAACATTTTAGAACAGCTCACGCATGCAAGGAAGATACTAGACGACTACCTAAAGATAGAATATCAGGCCCTCAAGTGTAAAACAAATAGCATGTTTCACTTTGAAAGCAATAGAGCAGGTAAACTTCTGGCAAGGGCCCTTAAGAAGAAAAAACTTAATTTTCATATCTATGAGTTACATTCCCCTGGCCACCCACCTATAAAAACCACCCTAGACATTCTCCAGGCATTTCATAATTATTATACAAACTTGTACAATCTGTATCCCACTATGCCCCTCATACCACAAATTCCCTAATATAGAAACATATCTATATTGTTCTCTCCCAACACTAGACACAGAACAACTTTCTGATCTCAACGCCCCCAAAAATCCCTTAGGAAATAGCTAACATAATAAAAGGCCCAGATGGCGTCACCACAAAATGTTATCATATTTTCTCAGAAGCTCTCTCTTCTAACTTAAGCAGAGTTTTTAATTATGTTTTTCAAAGCAACACATTTTTACCTCATGTGATAGAAGCACACGTCGTGGTCTTATCTAAGTCTGGAAAGCCAGCTAATGCAGTCTGCATTTAGACCTATATCTCAACTGAATGTAGACATTAAAATATATGCAAAAATGCTTGCTTCCAGAATGAACAGAAGAATGTAATGCAATAACTTTTATGAAGGAATTTTATTAGAACAGCATTTATAAAGAAGAAAAGTGAAACACACAGAAAAAAATGATATATACAAAAATTCTCAACATGTCAGTTAATACTTAGTTGGGTAAACATTAGCGTATATTACGGCCTTACAACGCCTTCCCATTGAGTGAACCAAGTTTTTTTAGTTCTGCAGCTGTTATAATGTAAAACCAAGATTGAATTATTGCTTCTATTAATTGGGTTTTATTGCTGGGTTGCTTCTGACTAACAAGTTTCTTTAGTCAGCTCCATAGATTTTCGATTGGGTTAAGGTCTGGGCTATTCCCAGGCAATTCCAACAGTGGAATATGATTATCTTGAAACCACTTTTTGTACACAGCAGCAACATGACATGGAGCTGAATCCTGTTGAAATATAAATGATTCATTATATTGGAAAATATCACGTGCGGAAGGCTTCAGTTTGGGCTCAAATATTTCATTTATGTATTTTTGGGCATTTATATTCCCATTAATCACGCAAATTCTTCCCACACCTTTAGATGTCATACAACCCCAGATCATAACACTAACTGGGTGTTTCATGGTACGTGTAATGCAATCAAGATGCAAATCTTCTGATTCTTCTCCGTACATATTTTATGCCATCACTACCAAACAGGGAGATTTTGGTCTCATCACGCCAAATAACACTATCCCATTGTTCCGCTCTCCAGTTAACATGGGTTTTAGCCCAGTTTAATCTTTTCAACCTTTGTTTGAGAAATAAAAATTTCTTTTTTTCATGGAATTCTAGCATTTAGACCAAATTCCTGCAGTCTGCGCTGAACAGTCCTTGCACTTAACTACACATTGCATTGCGCAATTTCATCTTGTATAGACCCAGATGATTTTCTTCCATCACGTAGACACAGTCCCTTAATTCTTCTATCATCACATGCTGTTATGCACCTTTTCCTGCCTTTACCAGTCTTGTTTTGTAGTGACTAAGGCTCCTTATACCTCTTCAGAAATTTAGAAATGCCACCTTTGGTTAAGTTTCCACCAATATTTCTTCTAATTTCTTCATAACTGTAGCCTTGTTCACTTAATAGTACTATTTTACATCACTTTCTGAGTGACCAGTCAACTCTTTGTGCCATTTCACTAAATGAAAGAAAACAAATAAAACAACCGACTTGATAGCAATCACATAACACACTAACAAATGTCCTCCTCTCAGCTCCAATACATGACATCAATAGCTGAATCCTACTGTAACTTTATTGGCTTATTGCCAAAACAACATGACACCTGATTTGCTCTCTAAACACTCATGCTCATTAGCTACATTCAAATGAAGGCATACTACTTCATATCAACCTAAGCAATTTGTGCTTCCTTTTTCTGGTTATTTGGCTATAACTTTTCATAGAATACAAATACAAATTTTGCTGCATTACATTGTTAATTACATTATCTTTCCATTGATATATCATTTTATGGTATTACTAAAAAAAAAAAAAAAAAAAAAAAAAAAAAGTGCTGTTATGAGCCATCAAACCTCAGAAATACACTTTTTCCAAAAGGTTTCCACAATTTTGGCCACTAGTGTAGATAAAATGCTCAAAATGACCATTGACCAGAAGCTTAAAAGGCTAATAAGATACTAGTATGTATTAAAAGGAAGATTGATGCAAGGGAGGAAGTCATAATTCTGTCGCTATATAAATCTCTGGTAAGAACTCACCTTGAGCATGGAGTGCAGTTCTGAGGACCAATTTCAAAAAAGGACATTGCAGAATTAGAAAAAGTTCACAAAATGAATAAGGGGAATGGGGATTTAGACTATGAGGAGAGATTAGACAAACTAGGTCTCTTTTCTCTAGAAAAAAAAAAAAGGTATGTGAGAGGTGATATAATTACTTTATATAGAAATATTCAAGGATTTTATACAGAATTGGTGGAAGCTCTGTTTATTCCAAACCAATTGTTTGTGACAAGAGGTCCCAATATAAGGCTAGAGAAAAGGAGAGAATCTCCAGCAACGTAAATATTTTTTCACTATAAGTGCAATCAAATCGTGGAACACATTGCCTAAGGAGGTAGTGACTACATTTAAAAATAAATGTATTACTAGAAACAGATTTCAGCGATCTGATTGCGTTAAATGGGTCAGCTTTATATATATATATATATATATATATATATATATATATATATATATATATATATATATATATATATATACATACATACATACACACACACACACATTTACAAGATTCAAAGAAGAAAGTTTGGAGAGGTCACAGTAGTGTTCTCTCCATGAGAGACAGGGATTTCAGCACTCCATATAGTAAACAATTATTTATTTAAATATTTAGTTCAATGCACACATATGTAAGAATTAATTTAGAAATAGGTGTTCCAGGCCTCTACGTAACCAAATAACTTCTGGGTCCCCTAAACCAAAACCACACAAAATAGTTGTAAATAAAATAAATTTATTTGTGCAAACAAAAAAAGAAAAAAGTCAAAAAATCACATACATTTAAAAATACATTTTGTACATTAAATGCATAGATAAAGCTGGACAGCTCACTCAGGTTAATATGATGCAGATAAATACCTAGAAATAGGTTATTGAGTTCTTAGGCAACAACCCTGCCAGTGGGTAGCCCTGTGTACCAACAGGAATCTGCTACCATGGATAATAGTGGGGATAATAAAGAACAATATCTACCCATTCAAGAGAGTACCATCACTAAAATACAAGGTGAATTACTACACATACTCAA